>NC_135616.1:33648939-33951969 GCF_053574225.1 Canis aureus
ATCTACCCTCAGGTTGAAATCATGCTGTCAGCAGCATCTCAGCTTGCCATGAAGAGTGCTATTGGAAGCATGTTAGCTTGGACCAGCTCCAGACTGAGAAAGCCCACAGCAAAAGATAAACTAACAAGCAAGGACAAGAACATTTTCCAAGCAGTGATGACTTCTGATCATATTCCTAAATTCTTTATCCTCTGTTTGGATGTGGCACATGTAGGCTTTGATCTAAAATCAGTTAAACTCCCAGAAGACTGGTGTCTGAGGAGAAGGCTATCTGATGTGATAAACAGGAAATTTCCATCAGTCCACTGCAACTAGAGTCCTCTGTAAAAGAGAAGAGTATGAAGAAAAAAACTCAGTATAAAAAGGATTCTCTCTTCTTGGCTGAGGGTCTGGTTGACTGCAAAGATATGCATGGAGCTATGCATTACACAGATCCAGCAACCAGAGCTGCCCTATCATCGCCACATCTCCTCAAAATTACAATCCTGTATGGGTTTCTCGCCCTAGGTGAGAGCCCCAACATTCAAATGAAGGAATCACTCTTCTTTGAGTCTGACATAGCTGGGCTCAGGACTCTGTTGTCATGGAGAAAAGAGATTACTGGCCTCCACAGTAACCCATTAAACCTTCTGGACAGATCAGGAGACCGAGGCAGTCTTCCCAGTTTCCTGGATTCTCACTGTAGCAGGGCAGGACAACAGCTTTGGAGCTGATGGGCCACAGTCCCCTTGCCTCTCTGACACACTGCCCTGTTGGGTCTGACAACGGTCATTCTAAGGAAGAGAAGAAGTCTTTTCAAAGACTGATGATGAAGCACCTACCCAGCATTAAGCACATTTAAGCATAAGTCAGGTATGAGCAGAACGATGTTTGGGTATCACAATGTTAACCTAGAGTTCCTGTTTTGTCTATCAGAAGACACAATCTTCCTCCTACACCTGGACCATGGCACAATTTCAGCCCTATAAGGAGAGATCTGCCAGCCTGCTCTAACTGAAGCGCAAGTCAGTAGTTAAGTATATAATTCTTACTGTGTCTAACTCAGTTTGCTCCCTTTGCTACTGTCATTAAGATCAGTATTTTTTTTTTCTGAAGAGTGTGGTTAGTAGAGTATTTCTAATAGAATACTGAAAACTCTTGCCTTGTGTTAAATGCAAAGTTATAACCAAAACCAGAAAGAGAAATAAGCGAGGGTCGGCAAATAATAACAATGATTTAACACATCTGTAAATGTTTGAAAGGTAATGTAAGAAATTGGAACAAAATAGCACTTCTATATTATGTTTTAATCACATGCTTTACTAAATGATTTTTATAAAACTAGATAACATGTAATACAGTGACAAAGTTAATGAGATTCTCTAAGTATATATATCATGCACATATGTATAAGTAATGAATATTCATTAGCTTATCAAATATTCTTTATTAGATATTGAATGAAGGTTATTTTTATGGAAATATCAGGTGCTTAATACATAGAAAGCAAAGCACTGGTAATTGTTTTTATCATTTCATAAATCTTGGAGGTTTGCATGCCTTTTTTGCTTGGCCACGATATTTTTTACATTATACTCAACTGGGAGGCCATACCACCTATATTATGTGTAATTACTGAAACCAACAAAATGCTTTTATGTTTTTAAGTCTTTCAGGAGTGTTTATATTCCTGTGTATGGTGATTTAAAAAAATAGTATTATGCTCATATAAACAAGTATTTTCTGAAGTCCCTCCAAGACCAGCTCTCAGTGGGATGCTATAGCTAGAGAGGATAAATTCTCAAGGTAGAATTAATGTCTTTAATGAATGAATGTTCTCTTTGTAGTAATAAAACTCACACAGAATAAGCCAGTAAAAATCAATGTAGGAGTGCCCCTATTCAACCATAGGAAAATTAGTGCTATCTTGACATGGTAACTTCTTGCCTATAATTTTTGTTAAAGTACAATATAACAAAGCACCCAACACAAGAATGAGAAAGTTGAATGACATATATTTATCACCCATTCCCAGGAGTGACCTAGGAATGTGAAAGAAGTTTTAGGTCAAATCTGTAATATAAATGTAAGTGGCATGCTAACTTTTTTACTCCAGGACTACATACAAATTATCTAATTCAAATTACGGGGTATGTTGAGTTTAACTTTTTCCTTCTTTTTTTCCTTGCCAGTTTTTTTGGAGGGACAGTATCTCCTTAACTTAGTATCATGCAGAATTTCCTTCATTTGCCAAAAAATCAAATTTAATTAATAGGTTTCTTTGCATCTTTATCTAAAACATCATTTTATAGAAATTTATAACCAGATTTACACTAACGTCAATTAGGAAGATTAAACAAAGAGAAATACTTACCTCAAATGAAATATAGTAAACCTAGAGCTATTCTAAAATTTTAAAAGTTTAAGAAAATACTCTAATAAGGACATATTTAAAAATTAAGGTAAAAAGCATGACTGGCTCTAGTCTATGATTGAGAATATAAATTTGATCTTTATAGAATGTTCTTTGCCCATCTAGATGAGAAAATTGAGTCTGTTTCAGTGTGATTAAACAAATCATTCAGAATTACATGGTTGTTAATGTGGCAGAGCCAACACCTAAAGTCAAGTTATCTAACTCCAAAATCAATGCCTTTCCATTATTGGCATTTAATTTTAACAACAACAGAAAGAACTCATCAATTGATTAACTAGTTAAGCAAGATCATAAGAGAGCAGATCATGTGGTAAATAAATAGCTTCCATCAAATAGGGATGGAATAAAGCTAAATCCAAGACTGTGCTTTGCTCAGGAGAAGTGGGGTTAGGATAATACTGTTATGGGGGCTCTGAGTATCCAAGTATTACCAGGAGCACAGCATCAAGATGGGGATACAGCAGGGAAATGATGCAGAGGGCACTGAAGGAGTAGAAAGGCAAAAAATAAAAACATAGGCCAAGTTTATAACTTTTCTAAATGCTGGACCTGAAATCCATGGTTCTCCAGAATTACAGTGTATAACAACCAAATAGCAGTGTCCTGTGCTGCTGCCACTAGTGGACATACTCTCACACCTAGCAGGTGTAATAGTTAGCTTTATGTGTCAACTTGGCTAGGCTATCATGCAGTACCCAGTTATTAATCAAAATTAGGTAATGCCATGAAGGTATTTTGTAAATGTGGTTAATTCCTACGGTCAGTTGACTAAGTAAAGGAGATGGCACCCTATAATGTGGGTGAGCATCATTTAATAAATTGAAGGTCTTAAGGGCAGAAACTGAGGTTTCCCATATAAGAAGGGATTTTTGCCTTAGGACTCAGCTTTCTGGGCTACTTAACTATCCTCTCAAATCCATTGTCTTTACCCATGAAAGAGTAGCAATAACTCCTAATCCTAAAACTTTGAACATAATGTAAGATTAAGTATTAACAAGAACCTGTAGTCAGTATATTTTGTTATCACTAAATTAATTTCATATGCTGTTTCTCACTGACCCTCATGATAACTTGTGAAATACATGTTATTATTATTTCTATTTTATGAATGTTGACATTGTTAATTTGGTTTCTCAGGATTAAACTTGGGCTTTCTCTCATTAAAGTTCAAGTCCTTTCTAAATCTAAGGAGCTTAATACTATCTTTTAGTAAATTCAGATTTTTATGTCTTTACAGAAAAATTTTTTTGTGGTACTGACAGAAAGTTCTTATTTTTACATTTTGCTACATGATAGGAAAATTAATGAATATAATCATTATTTCCAAAAATGAGCTACCACATTAATACATTAGAAGGAAGTAAATATTAGAATAAAGTTTTAGAAAATCAAATCAGCTTTTTATACTTGTATTCCAGTGCAAAGAGTGAAAATTTTATTGTGTATGTTAATTAGGCAGTATTATTTTTTTTTCTTTTTTTTAGGCAATATTATTTGAAGGTGAATCTCTTTCACAGTTTTATATTGTTAGCAACGTAGTTCAAATGATCAACAATTCATTGTTACCTCGTGTGCCAGCACCATTCTAATTGTTAGGGGGATATGAAAAAAAAAAGTATAAATGAAAGTATTTGGCCTCAACACTAATGGTTAATCTTACAAAGAGTAGTTAATGGATGTTCATTATGAGCCTGGCATTTTGCTAAGTGCTATGCAAGCATTACGTACTTTATGCCTATGTTGGAGATGCCCCTACTTCTATTCCTGGGAAGCTTACAATGATTAAGTTGTCCATTATCACACAACTAGAAAGTAGTAGAGCAGAACCCAGACCCAGGCAATAGGACCATAAACTTTGAACTTTTTACCTGTAAGCTTTACTCCCTAAAGACAAAACATACAAACAAACCAATTACAGATGTATAAGACAGCAAACAACACAACACAAGATGTGAAAAATTAGATATTCAAATGTCAATATTCAAATGTGGATAAGAAAGGAGAAACCCACTGAGACCTAAACCATCCTTCACTGGAATGAAAAGCATGAGGCACAGCCATTTTTCTGTCTTGTTTGTGGTTGAATTTCTAGCCTCTCACCCATAGTCTGGCACATTATAGGCACTTAATAACTATTTTTTGAATTAATTATTTTAAAATGATTAGCAAATCAACATTGGAATAGATTTTGAATGTATGGAGTAGAGGGAGAGGGTCATTACTAATGTGGAAAACATGGCTTTGTCTTTCATTTATTCTACCGACAAATACTGCTGACTTTCACTATGCTAATGACTCGTATAGAAAATGGTGACATTAATGTGGGCATGCAATTCAATTATTCTTAGTCTGATGAAAGGAGCCAATCCAAGCTTTTGGAGGAAGCAGACTAAAGCACAGAAGTTTATTTGGACATGGACAAACGGTGGTCTGATCTTGCTTATGTCCTAGAGCAACCGCATTAACTTGAGGGAAGGTCATAATAACTTATAAGGACAGTGTGCTTTGTGACCCCATTATATATCTACATCTATATCTATTGCTATATACTTAAGTAGACCTTAACAAAACCTTAACTAGGAATCATTTGAACACAGACCTACAATTGGCATAATTGATGAAATCTGAAAGTCATTTAGATGCTTTTATTTATCAATATTAAATTTCCTAATTTATATAATTCAAATATGGTTCTGTAACAGTGTTCTTGTTTTTCAGAAATATAAGCTTAACTATTTACTGCTAAAAGAGTACATTATCCTCAACTTAGAAATATTTCAGAAAAAAAATACAAATACATGATAAATTCTAAAGCAAATGAAGCAGAATAGAAACAGTGAATATGAGTAAAGTTTACAGAGGAATTCCTTGTGCCACTTTGCAACTTTTCTGTAAATTTGAAATTATATAAAATTATACAATTTAAAAGCAAAACAAGAACTGCGGATTAGCTCTTTAAGTGAGGTTACTTATATTTCCATCTAGGACTTGGCTTAACATTACCTGCTTGATATTTGAACAAGCAAGATATTAACAGATTATCATATGAATTATCATTTCCAAATGACTTGCAGCCTGCATAGTGATTTTTTGGGTTCTATTTGTAATTTCTGCTAAGGCAAGCAACCAGTCGATTAGGAGAAAGTAAGGCATTGTGATAGACACATTGTATATATTATATTTAAAATGTCAGTGCTAAGTTTTAAAGGATGAATAGTGAATTTTTTAAGGAACATCTAAGTAGAGATAATTATTCCTATTTTTTGACAGGTAAAATTAAAGCTAAAAGGGCTTGGCTATCTTGGCAATTACCAGTAAGCCATAGAGCAAATATTCTGTGTTCTAGCCATACAGTAAAATGATAGGGGGAATTCTGAAAAACTACCATTGCCTGGGCCCTGATCTAGAAATTCTGGTATAGTTTTTCTAATGTGAGTCTGGGGCATCAGTTGTTTTTAAATGTTCCTAAGTGATTCTAACGTACATCTTGGGCTGCAAAAAAATAGCAGTAAGGATAGGTTGCAAATAAGTGGGTAATCTGACTCTAAATCTTCTCATCTTTCTATAGCAATATGTGCGATAAAGTAATAATTACAACTTATCGGGATCCCTGGTGGCGCAGCGGTTTGGCGCCTGCCTTTGGCCCAGGGCGCGATCCTGGAGACCGGGGTCGAATCCCACGTCAGGCTTGCTGCATGGAGCCTGCTTCTCCCTCTGCCTGTGTCTCTGCCTCTCTCTCTCTCTCTGGGTGACTATCATAAATAAATTAAAAAAAAAATTATCCATGTAGAGTTTAATGACTGTTCATTCTTTTTTTTTAATATTTTATTTATTTATAATAATAATAATAACAAACAACAACTCTAAAATCTCAGGGAACACAATTTCATTTCTTTCAAACAATACACATTCACTGCATTTGGGTGTGGGCCTAGTGCTCATGAAACAGGGACCCAACAGGTAGAGTAGATGCCATCTCTAAGACTGCCAGTCACAGTGCTAGAGGGAGAAGGAAAGCCCAGGTCACTGGGCACAATTGCTCCACACCCTGCCTGATCTAGTGGGGAAAAGGAGAATGTGCCCCAAAGGGGGGAAAAAAGCTCTTCAACTAATAACATCAATGATTACCACACACTGGTCTTCTGGTGAACTCACACAATTCTTTCAAAATTCAACTCAAATATTTCTACCACCTATGTACCCATTACTCTTATTTGTACTTAGCATATCATACTGAAATGATTAAATTACATGCTAGTTCTCCAGCTACATTATTAGTTTGTTGAATCCAGAAAGTATATACTATTCTTGAGTTTTGGGCACCTAGGTCATTGTGTGTTTCATTGTGAGGATATTGTTCAATCAGTGAGAAATCAATAAAATTAATCTAGCCAACCAACTCTTCAAATTTCATAAATGTGTGACATTTGCCATTAGACATGCAGGCTTCTGGTATAAGGCTATCCATTCCCTAAAGAGGTCAAACCATACCATGAAAAAATAATGTATTTCTGCATCCTTATAAGTGAACCTGCTAGATTTGTCATTTATATAACCATAAATCTGTAACAGGCATTTTAATTCACTTAATCTGCATATAAACCCATTTTACAGACAAGGAAAGTGAGACACAGAGAAGTTAAGGAACTTGCCATGGCTAGAGAAAGGCAATGCACAAATGAAACTGCAAGTCATCTAGCTTCAGACTCCTTGCTCTTGACCACTAGACTGTGCTGATATTTTTGAGCAGCATAGCTTCTTGAAAAGATAACCGAATACTTTGTTTGGGGAATACTAAATGGAGGGTTTTACATTGATCATATCAGTAGTACCTAAACACTTGTCTATCTGTAGATTAATATTTGGATTACTGTGTGGGATTACTGGGTAAGAACTTCCCAGGGAATCAGACATTCTATTTGGTATATTTGATTTAGAAATAAACAAAACTCACATTATATTTATACACAGTCACACTTGTAAATCACTGCTTTAGATTATTTTTATTTTCTTGTAAAGCAATAGGAGGCTATTCATTAACCACCAAACTAATAATGTCAGGTAAGGAGATCATTTATCATAATGATCCATAAGGATGGAGTATTAGTTCTTTCCAAAGAAACTTGTTCCAGTCATATGATAAAAGTTGAAAAGCCCCATGGATATTAGCTCTCCCTGTTGCTAGCTTATGGAAATGTTAGTACCATACTTATGGGCATATGATAATTCTAAGAATTATCTGTCATAATGACAATGTAATTATATTAAAATTCTTGAAATAAAATGAAAACAAAGTTTATAAATGTATATTTTTATTTGCCAAGAATTTTTCTTTATGCCAGCTAGTATTAAAATATTTTTAAAGAACCCTAATGTATTAAGTGAACTGAATAAAGATTAGACAGGTGCTTCAAAAAAATAGTAGGGTTGTTTAAGCATTGGAATAATTTAGCTCAACTGATGAAATTAATCTCCACATAAGGGCTTCATGTTAACTTGCACTAATGTTACATATAATTTATATGGGGTACTCAGCTTAAAGTGATCACACAGATTACAACAATAAAGCATACTGACAGCTTAAAAAAAGATAAGCAAGAAAAGTTTATCTGAAGATCAAAGAATAAAATAGGTGATATCAAAAGTCATTTTTACATTTCAGTCCTGAAACAATCCACTAGCAAGATACTCATTTCTGCAAAATGAAAGCACACACACACCTGGTACCTGCATTTCTGCATATACATTTCCAAAATGCCACCAATTAGCTCTAAGATGATAATATGATCAGTCTACAGGGCTGTATAATGGATGGCGTTGTTTTAATTAGTAATAATTGATGTATTTATATGCTTTCTAGTCATAGGAGAGTCCCACTAAAGAGTCATTGACTCCATATGACATCCCCCAAATCATACCCCAATGAAAGCTAATGACACTCATTAAAATAAAATAGCATTCATAGAAAGACACTGGGAATTTAAATGATCTCCCATAATATAGAACGTTGTTACTAGATTGCTTTAGCTATAGTGATGGGAGAGCATATATGAATATTTGGAAAAAGAAAATGTAACATTTGCTTCTTTGTTGTATTTCACATCTATCCACATCAAACCTAACCTTACTACCCATTTCTGCTGTGTCCAAAATGCTTCGAAGCTTTAGAAAATGTCTGTCTCCCTTTGGGCTGGTTCCAAATTTATGTCACCTTCAGTAATCATAAACATGAACCCTTAGACTTCTCCACAGAGAGGTATCATTTTAGATTCTCCCACTTTATTTAGTTTCTTCTTTTCACATTTAACCTCATGTGGTTACTTTACCACTCTCTCTTCCTCCCTTTTTCTCCATGTACACATCCACGCACACACATCCTCCCCCCAACCATTTCAGGATACATTACACGTACCATCTGCACTACTATTAAGGAGATGATAAAAGTTTTCTCTATTAAAAGATTTCTCTTTACCCATGCAAATGTGGTTACATTTATTAAGGCAATTTATTTTTCTGTTCTGTATTGTGGATAGTTATTTACATTTCCATCTTTATTAATTATGGTAAAAGCCTCTTAAAGATCCTGGCATTTTTATTTTTAAGAATTGCCTCCACATTATCCTGACTCAAGTGATTTTTTTAAAAAATGCTCTGAGGAGAGTGATACTTATTTTTTTTAGATTTTATTTTATTATTTTTTGAGAGTGATGCTTTTAAATCATCTCTATATCTGACATTGTCTAACTAGTGCTCAGTAAACATTTTTGAAAGGGAAATATTTTATTTATTTAATTTTTATTTTAGATTTTATTTATTTATTCATTAAGGACACAAAGAAAGAGGCAGAGAACAGATAGAAGGAGAAGTAGGCTATTCACAGGGAGCCCAATGTGGAATTCGATCCCCAGACTGGGATCATGCCGTGAGCCACTGCTCAGGATCACTGCTGAGCCACCCAAGTATCACGAAAGGGAAATATTTTTTAAAGGAAATTATTTAATAAAGTTCTCTTGGTCTTTAATTATGCAAATATTGATGAATTAGGTCTTATTTACCATATACAAAATTCTCCCTTATAAGGAAAAATGGCAGGATGAGATACTGGTTGGTTATTGTATATTCTCTATAGTCAGAAATACTATACACAAGTATTTTTAATTTGGTTCAATCTCTACCTAAGGCTAGATTCCCTAGAAGAAAAACCTGACAAAGATTCAAGTCCATGTGATTTTTAAGGCAGTGCCTTCAGGAGAAAGAGCATAAGGGTGCAGGACAGGGCAAAGTTAAAGAACATAACATAACGTCCCAGACAAGGCAGCTCCCATTTGGCTGAGAATAATTCTATTTGATCATTAGCAACCAACACTCACAGCAGCTGGGGGACATGTGCACCAAGTTGGTGCAGGGGATCTGGGAAAGGCACCAATGGTGTCTACTACAGCTCCAATTTTTAAACACTTATTTAATATTTAGCAGGATCCAGAGTGTTCTGAACACTGTGAGGTCTCTTCAAATGTCCAGATACATTTTAAAATTTAACATAGGGATCCCTGGGTGGTGCAGCGGTTTAGCACCTGCCTTTGGCCCAGGGCTCGATCCTGGAGACCCAGGATCGAATCCCACGTCAGGCTCCCGGTGCATGGAGCCTGCTTCTCCCTCTGCCTATGTCTCTGCCTCTCTCTCTCTCTCTCTCTCTGTGACTATCATAAATAAATAAATAATTAAAAAAAATAAAATTTAACATAATGTTAAATGCTACTAACTTTCATGACTCTTATTAGTAATTAAGCTTTACAATGCTATCAGGCAGCTATTTAAAAAATATTTTCAGAAGGTATATATAATAACATGGTTCTTCAGGATGGAATCTTGGCAATGATTATCTACATTTTCAATGTACACGAGACACTGACCCTTCCTTCCTTTCATTCACTATCTTTAATTGAAGCTGTTTATTCAAGTATCCCTCCTTCGCTTAAATGCAGCCTCTTTAGGCAATATTTGCATTTATTCAGATATACACTACTGTTGCATTCCTATTCAGTAAGTGCTTAGTTCATGACTAATGAGTAACTAAACATATGTATGAATGTATACAACTATAATGATATGGTGCTTGGACCGAAAATTCTTTTAGTGCATCTGAGAAGGAAGACAAACATATGGAATACTAATTAGCTTAAGTAAGGTATAATTTACTTCTAAAATTGGTTAGAAGAGCTATGACTAGGAAACTAATGGAATGATAAGACATTCAATCTTGGTGAAATATTTTTCAGGCTGAGAATCAACAAGGATGAATAATCTGGTTGTTGAATCATCTAAATAGAACAATAAGGCCCTGCTTGTAGGGAAAAGATTGGAATGAACTGAAATAGCTCATTCTTGAATTCTGTGTAAATACATATTTTCAGGTGGTGGATTAAATATGGAACTGGGAGAAGAAACTGGTTTACTTCTAAGCTTGCACATTTGTACATCATTTTTTTTTCAATTTGTCAGATTCTGGGTACAGATGGTGTACCAGGTGGTTTAAAAATCTGTCTAACAACAACAAAATCTAAAGTCATCACTCCTTTTCCGCAGATGTTGATTTTTGTCCTTAGGGCAGGTACCAAGATCAATAATGTCTTTCCCCCTTAATAACACACATTTTATTTTTAGTTTATTTATGCTCAAACTTTAACCCCAAAATGATTTTAAGGTGATTATAATGATATTTCAAAACAAACATATTGTTCACTTAGTTCTGTTTGGTTTCATTTTCTAAATATTTTAGCAGTTGCCTTAATATTGATTATTGAAGGTGTGCTCTACCTTTTATCTTTGTCCCTAATGTGAATCCCCATTTTCTAACTCACACCATCATTGTGGCCAGAGCTTAAGATTCAGGACTCATTATTTAGAACAAAAGCTGTAATACACAGATATCACGTTATAGAAATGATGTTGGGCTTGCCAACACTGATACCTTGGAGAGTTGAGGAGGAACATTGAGACGAGCATGGAAAATAGAAAAGAGACAGCCCAGGTAAGCATTAGACTGGATGTCCAGACAAGCTGCTGAGACAATGACCAGGTAGTAACATAACTGGAGGATTACAGAAAATCGTTAGACAACAAATTCCGCATTCAACCCAACTACTCCTTTTTCTTTAAATTTTACACCTTTTTTATTATTTATTATAGAAAATAGGACCTTAGCATATTATTCCTAATTTAATAAACACTTATTGAACAATAATCATGAACAAAATATTTTAAGTATTAGAAATGACTTTTTATTAAGTTGGAGATCGCATATGCTTATTTGAGAGGCACTAGTATATAAACCTTGATATTTAAAAGAGCTTGGAATTCAGAGGCTATGAGGGGAAGGACAGTGAGTTTCCTCAGGTCTCATTTCATGGATACCTAGAGGGCCTGGGTTGTAAGATTCAAGTAGGAATGAACCAATAAATCTCTGTGAATATTTGCTAAATAAGGGGTATAATTCCCTTGAACTTGCTCTGATTTATCTTAAAAATGCCTAGGGGTCTACCGGTTATAAAGATCAAACTAAAACCAGATTAAATCCTGCTTTAATATGCAGAGAGCTCCTTTGGTATGGCAGATACTATGTTGGGTACAAGGGACTCAATAATGAAATAAACATTGTCTCCTGGTTTCATGGGGCTTATAGTCATGTGGGTTTCAACCAGGAGCAGTAAAACTCCATAGGTAGGGTATGGAAAAGTGTCACGTGAGGAATGTGTGTGTACGTAGTAGGGGAAGGGCAAGCTTGGGTGCTACTGACTGACATAATAATTTGGCAGTGCTATGGCTCTTGGGTGGTTAAGATCTAGGTACGGTAAACATCCTATACTGCCTTGGAGAGACCCATATAAGGAAAAATTGCCTGCTCAAAGTGTATATACTGTCTCCCTTGAAGAAATATTATAGGAAAGATTATTAACGTTCCCCTAAAATATGGCATAATTCATATAAAATTAAAATATGGCATCACAGCCCATATAAAGGACATTACAACATAAAATTGAGATTTCTAACTCAACTTTAGAGCTTTAGAGAATTAGGGAATTTCTTTCATAAGAAGCAACAACTGAAGGATGAACAAATTTAATCACATGAAATTAGGATTGAAGAGATGTCCTGTATAAGGAACAAACAGAAATTTGCATAGAGGTTATATGACTGCTGGTGGGTAGGGGAGAGAGATGAAGTTTGATCAAAGGCCAGGGGCAGGTTATTCAAGGCCTTATGAGTTATACGACAGGCTCCTGCATATTACCCTGAGGAAAACAGAAGGTCACTGAAGATTTTACATTTATAGAGTGACATGACCATAGATGTAACATACAATCTTTTCACTTACAGTTTATAGAATAAGTTGAGATGATCTTTCAATATCTATTTATGTCTCCAATAAACTCCTCTGCCACTGCTGTCCAAAAGCACTAAGAAGGATGAACAAAGAATAGAGAAGATAAACACTGTAACAGAACACAAACTGGATACTCAGTATGGAAGGAACATTTTTCCTGCCTGGACCTTCCTGCTGCCTGATATAAATATAATGCAAGCCACCTATGTAACCCTAGATTTAATAGTAGCCGTATTAAAAAAAAATTACAAAGATACAGGTTACAGAAATGTTATAGAAATCTAAGTTTAATTGGGGTTCCAGAGGGTGCCGAAAGGGACAGAGGACCAGAAAGCATATTGAATAAATCATAGCTGAGAACTTCCCTAATTTGGGGAGGGAAAGAGGCATTCAGATCCAGGAGATAGAGAGATCTGCCCCTAAAATCAATAAAAACCATTCAATGCCTCGACATTTAATAGTGAAAGTTGCAATTTCCAAAGATAAAGAGAAAATCCTTAAAGCAGCAAGAGACAAGAGATCCCTAACTTACATGGGGAAAAATATTAGATTAACAGCAGACCTCTCCACAGAGACCTGGCAGGCCAGAAAGGGCTGGCAGGATATATTCAGGGTCCTAAATGAGAAGGACATGTAGCCAAGAATATTCTATCCAGCAAGGTTCTCATTCAGAATAGAAGGAGAGATAAAGAGCTTCCAAGAAAGAAAGAAACTGAAAGAATATGTGACCACCAAACCAGCTCTGCAAGAAATATTAAGGAGGACTCTATAAAGAGGGAGCCCAAAGAAATAATCCACAAAAACAGGGACTGAATAGGTATTACGATGACACTAAATTCATATCTTTCAATAGTTGCTTTGAATGTGAATGGGCTAAATGATCCCATCAAAAGACGCAGGGTTTCAGACTGGATAAAAAAGCAAGACCCATCTATTTGCTGTCTACAAGACACTCATTTTAGACCTAAGGACACTTCCATCCGGAAAATGAAGGGTGGAGAATCATTTACTATTCGAATGGTCCTCAAAAGAAAGCTGAGGTAGCAGTCCTCATATCAGATAAATTAAAGTTTATCCCAAAGACTTGGGATAGTAAGAGATGAAGAGGACACTATATCATACTTAAAGGGTCTATCCAACAAGAAGACCTAAAAATCATGAATATTTATGCCCCTAATGTGGGAGCTGCCAAGTATATCAATTAGTAACCAAAATAAAGACATACTTAGATAATAATACACTGGTAGTAGTAGAATTCAACATGTCACTTTCTGCAAATGACAGATCTTACAAGCACAACATCACCAAAGAGATATGGGCTTTAAATGATACACTGGACCAGATGGATTTCACAGATATATATGGAACTTTCCAACCAAACACAACTGAATACACATTCTTCTCAAGTGCACATGGAACTTTCTCTAGAATAGACCACATACTGGGTCACAAATCAGGTCTCAACCAATACCAAAAGATACCAAAAATATACCCTGCATATTTTCAGACCACAATGCTTTGAAACTAGAACTCAATCACAAGAAGAAATTTGGAAGAAACTCAAACACGTGGGGGTTAAAGAGCATCCTACTAAAAGATGAATGGGTCAACCAGGATTAGAGAATAATTAAAAAGATTCATGAAAACTAATGAAAATGAAGATACAACTGTTCAAAATCTTTGGGATACAGCAAAAGCAGTCCTAAGAGGGAAATACATCGCAATACCAGCATCCCTCAAAAAATTGGAAAAAACTCAAATAAACGAGCCAATGTTGCACCTAAAGGAACTGGAGAAAGAACAGCAAATAAAACCTATACCCAGCAGAAGAGACTTTATAAAGATTCAAGCAGAACTCAATGAAATAGAGACCAGAAGAACTGTAGAACAGATCAACAAAACTAGGAGTTGCTTCTTTGAAAGAATTAATAAGTTAGATAAACCATTAGCCAGCCTAATTAAAAACAAAAGAGAAAAGACTCAAATTAATAAAATCATGAATGAAAAAGGAGAGATCACAACCAACATCAAGGAAATACAAACAAATTTAAAGACATATTATAAGCAGCCATATACCAATAAATTAGGCAATCTAGAAGAAATGGATGCATTTCTAGAAAACCACAAATTACCAAAACTGGAATAGGAAGAAATAGAAAACCTGAACAGGCCAATAACCAGAGAGGAAATTGAAGCAGTCATCAAAAACCTCCCAAGACATAAAAGTCCAGGGCCAGATGGATTTCCAGGGAATTCTACCAAGCATTTAAAGAAGAAATAATACCTATTCTACTAAAGCTGTTTTGAAGGATAGAAAGAGATGGAATACTTCCCAGCTCATTTTATGAGGCCAGCATCACCTTAATTCCAAATCCAGACAAAGACACTACCAAAAGGAGAATTATAGACCAATATCCCTGATGAACACAGATGCAAAAATTCTCAACAAGATATTAGCTAATGCGACTCAACAGTAATTAAGAATATTATTCAAAAAAAAAAAAAAAAAAAAAGAATATTATTCACCATGACCAAGTGGGATTTATCCCTGGGATACAAGATTGGTTCAACACTCGTAAAACAATCAATGTGATAGATCACATCAACAAGAGAAAAAACAAGAACCATATGATCCTGTCAATAGATGCAGAGGAAGCATTTGACAAAATACAGCATCCATCTTGATTAAAACTCTTCAGACCGCAGGGATAGAGGGAACATTCCTCAGCATTTTAAAAGCCACCTATGAAAAGCCCATAGAAAATATCATTCTCAATGGGGAAACACTGGGAGCCTTTCCCCTAAGATCAGGAACACGACAGAGATGTCCACTCTCACCACTGCTATTCAACATAGTACTAGAAGTCCTAACCTCAGCAATCAGGCAACAACAACAAAAAAATAAATAAATAAAAGGCATTCAAATTGCCAAAGAAGCCAAACTCTCCCTTTTCACAGATGACATGATATTGTACATAGAAAACCCAAAAGACTCCCCTCAAAATTGCTAGAACTCATACAGCAGTTCTGTAATGTGGCAGGATACAAAATCAATGCCCAGAAATCAGTGGAATTTCTATACACTAACAATGAGACTGAAGAAAGAGAAATTAAGGAGTCAATCCCATTTACAATTGCACCCAAAAGCATAAGATACCTAGGAATAAATCTAACCAAAGAGGTAAAGGATCTATACCCTCAAAACTACAGAACACTTCTGAAAGAAATTGAGGAAGACACAAAGAGATGGAAAAATATTCCATGCTCATGGATTGGAAGAATTGTGAAAATGTCTATGCTATGCTACCCAGGGCAATTTACACATTTAATGCAATCCCAATGGAAATACCATGGACTTTCTTCAGAGAGTTGGGCAAATAATCTTAAGATTTGTGTGGAATCCAAAAAGACCCCAAATAGCCAGGGGAAAATTAAAAAAGAAAACCAGAGCTGGAGGTATCACAATACCGGATTTCAAGTTGTGGTACAAAGCTGTGATCATTGAGACAGTGTGGTACTGGAACAAAAACAGACACATAGATCAATGGAACAGAATAGAGAACCCAGAAATGGGCCCTCAACACTATGGTCAACTAATATTTGACAAAGCAGAAGAGACTATCCACTGGAAAAAGGACAGTCTCTTCAATAAATGGTGCTGGGAAAATTGGACATCCACATGCAGAAGAATGAAACTAGACCATTCTCTTTCACCATACACAAAGATAAACTCAAAATGGATGAAAGATCTAAATGTGAGACAAGATTCCATCAAAATCCTAGAGGAGAACACAGGCAACACCCTTTTTGAACTTGGCCACAGCAACTTCTTGCAAGATACATCTATGAAGGCAAGGGAAACAAAAGCAAAAATGAACTATTGGGACTTAAGATAAAAAAACTTCTGCACAGCAAAAGAAACAGTCAACAAAACTAAAAGACAACCTACAGGATGGGAGAAGACATTTACAAATGATGTATCAGATAAAGGGCTAGAATCCAAGTTCTATAAAGAACTTATTAAACTCAACAGCAAAGAAACAAGCAATCCAATCATGAAATGGGCAAAAGACATGAACAGAAATCTCACAGAGGAAGACATAGACATGGCCAACAAGCACATGAGAAAATGCTCCGTATCACTTGCCATCAGGGAAATACAAATCAAAACCACAATGAGATACCACCTCACACCAGTGAGAATGGGGAAAATTAACAAGGCAGGAAACCACAATTGTTGGAGAGGATGTGGAGAAAGGGGAACCCTCTTGCACTGTTGGTGGGAATGTGAACTGGTACAACCACTCTGGAAAACTGTGTGGAGGTTTCTTAAAGAGTTAAAAATAGAACTACTCTACGACCCAGCAATTTCACTAGTGGAGATTTACCCCAAAGATACAGATGCAGTGAAAAGCTGAGACACCTGCACCCCAATGTTTATAGTTGCCAAACTGTGGAAGGGAGGGAGCCTTGGTGTCCATCGAAAGATGAATGGATAAAGAAGATGTGGTCTATATATACAATGGAATATTACTCAGCCATTAGAAATGACAAATACGCACCATTTGCTTAAACATGGATGGAACTGGAGGGTATTATGCTGACTGAGTGAAGTAAGTCAATTAAAGAAGGACAAACATTATATGGTTTCACTCATACGGGGAATATAAAAAATAGTGAAAGGGATTATAGGGGAATGGATAGAAAATGAGTGGGAAAAATCAGAGAGGGTGACAAAGCATGAGAGACTGCTAACTCTGGGAAATCAACAAGGGGTAGTGGAAGGGGAGGTGACTGGGGGAAGGGATGACTGGGTGACGGGCACTGAGGGGGGCACTTGACCAGATGAGCACTGGGTGTTATACTCTATGTTGGCAAATTGAACTCCAATAAAAAAAATATACAAAAAAACCCCCAAAAACCAAAAAGCGGAATCCCTATTTGTACCAATTGATTAAAATTGGGAGAAAGAAGGAAAACATCATGACCCATTTTCTTTCTGTCTGTGGATAACTTTATTAGGCCAACTTCATGTAACAAATTGATGATTGTTTTGTTCATAAATCAGGACCTATAGTGTCGTTGATTTTACCAAATGCCTATTGTAAAACTAAACAAGAAGTGAAAATTCCTGTTTATTTTAGTGCTTCACTTATGTGAATGTTCAATTTCTGAGATAAGTGTAAACAGACTTAGAAAACTATTCATTCAAAACCCAAAGTCCTGAAATACAGTTAATTTTCATTATTGCTTCCATTTAAAAAATTGCACACTGTGTAAAGTCATTGTGAGGATTCAAAGAGCTAAATATATATAATACACTAGACCTGTACCTGGGGCACAAAAGTGCTATATAAGATATAGGTGTCTTTGTTTTTTAATTAAATTGTTAGGGATAAAAGTTGTCTTTTTTTAAATTAAGTTTTTATTATTTATTTTATTTATTTATTCATGAGAGACACAGAGAGAGGCAGAGAACACAGGCAGAGGGAGAAGCAGGCTCCATGCAGGGAGCCCGACATGGGACTCAATCCTGGGTCTCCAGGATCAGGCCTTGGGTCCGAGGCAGGTCTAAACCGCTGAGCCACCTGGGCTGCCCAAAAGTTGTCTTCTTTATGCTGATCTTCCTGCCTTGCCCTTTTCTTAAGCAGAGAGTTCTCTAGATTCCATTCTAAGTGTATTAAATTTATAACCTATTGTTATTTATTTTCCCTTGTTAAGACTCTAATTAAATCAATAAAATTATGTACTTTTAATATAGGTGTTAATCTCTCCTATAAGCACTTCATAATAAATAATTTGTAGATGTGGCTTGAGTGTTTTCTTTCATTACTATGGGGTAATATGGAGTTTCTGTATTCCATCCCTGCAGGGGAGCTTTGGTATATTTTTTCCTTGGATACCAAGAGAACTTTGATCCCCTCTACTGCTCATGTTTGTTAAGGGTTATAAAGCCTCAGATGTACTCAGGAATTTATCAGCCAGAGCAAGCACAGAAAGAGATGTGGGGTGACAGTCCGTCCTGGGACCACTAGCAGACTAATTCTGAAGCAGATGTTTTGCAGGCTCACTGGGATGCCACCTATGGGATGACTGCCTCTGTGAGTTTCTTCAGATAAAATATATCTTCATATACTCTATCCTGAACAAACATTAACATCTGGTTAAAGAAGTCTATGCAATACTACATACAATTGTTAAATATAATTCTTTGTGCTCTGTTGTGCTTTGACATTTGAGAGTTCCTCTGTATGCATTACCTATTTGGACATTTGGGCAAGCCCTATCCTCCCTTATCCAAATATATCTTTGCATATTTAGATTCCAGACCCAGCCAAGGCTCCCTTTGCCTTTGAACTAACCAGCCTTACCTTGGCTCTGTAGTAGCCACATGAGGTCCTCTAGTTATGGGTGCATGAATATAAGGTATTGGGTCAGTAAGATTTGAACTCTTTGAGGTAGCATTGCATTTCACAGATTTCTACCCTGGCAGCATGTTTTATATATAGTTATGTTATATAAATTGTTTCCTATAGAACTTCTGAGAAACCAAAAGCTTTTATAACCTTTTTAAAACTTAAGCTAAAGGAATTGACATGAGCTTACAAAGAATTCTGCACTTAGAGCAATTATTTATAACTGCCTCCAAATAGAACTAAAGCTGTGACAGAGATTTGGAAACTCTGAAGGGAGATTACTTTAACGTTTTTTTGACTGGTGAGGTATTTTAAATGAAAACTTCATAGAAACATTGTCTATTGGCACAGTGTTTTATGTTGCAATTACTGGCTGCTTAACTTCTCCTGTGTTTCTGACAGTTTGTAGACAACAGACAAAAATCCCCAAATGGACTTATGCTTTACAAGAAAATGTTGAATGGGTGAAGTCTTCACAAAGAATATATTTACCTGATGTGAGTATATTGGAGCTGGGCTGCCATATAAAGGAAGAACCCTATTCCACAGGCATTCTGCTTCCCGAACAGTACAATTGTAAATTGGCAAAGGTAATAGATGTTTAGGGAAGCTCAGAGTCTAAATTTGTGCATTTTTTTTCTGTGTGGAAACCCATTTAATTCCCATTCTTTAATCTTGTGTTTTGTTTGCTTAAAATTTCACTGAAAGAATAAAGATGTACAGGGCTTAAAACTGTTTCAGTCCCTAGGCTTCACTGGTTGGTGATTTTGAACAGGTCATTGACTTATTGGATTTCGGTGTCCTTATCTGTAAAGTGAGGGTAAGATTTGTAAAGACAACTCTCACGTTGTCCTCCTCACTCCTTAGCCAGTTGAGAGGCCATGGTCAACCATTATAATCCCTCATTTGCATGCATTCTCAGAAGTGATGCTGTGCCCTCCTTTGTTCATCACCAAGGCACATGATTATCAGCTAATCCTAATTGTGGTGATATTTATTTTACTCATTTGGTTAAGGTGGTGTCCAGCAGCGATCTGCACTATAAATTAACCTTTTACCTTTTAAATTCATTATTACTTTGGAGATATTTTGAGAAAATGTTAACCTCATTCTTCTTATCAAACAATCACCCACTAGGTATTGAATTCCTTGTAGACTGTTTAACTCAATCATGCCTTCTGTATTTAAAAGAGCTTTTCCTTCTTTTCATTAATTAATTTGTTTATATTAATACAGTTTCATGGATTCTTATTTTATTCATTGCTTTAATTATTTATTTTGATACTCAAATTGTCCCAAGTTTGGCAAGTGGGACCACCTTTAATCCAGTCTCTGTGTGTTTTTGATAAGTACAATGAACACTGCCTTACTTTCTGGTACAACAACACAATCTAGGGTCATCAGTACTTTCACTGCCTTAGCAGAGCAGTCAGCCTTTCTTTCTAAGGACTCCTGTTTCTTTTAAAGAACGATATTAAAGATCTGATGTAGTCCTAATAGTTTATTTTTGCTTTTGTTTCTCTTGCTTGAGGAGATATATCCAGAAAAGTGTTTGGCTGCTGCCAAAGAAATTACTGCCTATGTTTTCTTCTAGGATTTTTATGATTTCAGGTTTTGTATTTAGGCCTTTAATCCATTTTGAGTTTATTTTTTTGTGCATGGTGTAAAAAAAGTGGTCCAGTTTCATTCTTTCACATGTAATTGTCCAGTTTTCCCAACACCATTTGTTGAAGAAACTGTCTTTTTCCCATTGCATATCTTGCCTCCTTTGTCATAGAGTACTTGACCACAGAAGTGTGGGCTTACTTCTGGACTCTATTCTGTTCCATTGATCTACATGCCTATTTTTGTTCTACTACCATACTGTTTTGATTGCTAAAGCTTTGTAGTATATTTTGAAGTCTGGGATTGTGATACCTCTACTGTCGTTCTTCTTTTTCAAGATTGCTTTGGCTATTCAGGATCTTTTGAAATTCATTACAAATTTTTGAATTATTTATTTTATTTCTGTGAAAAAATGTTTTTGGTATTTTGACAGGGATTGCATTAAATCTGTAGACTGCTTTGGGTAGTATGGGCATTTAAAAATTTTTGGTTCTTCTAATCCATGATTGTGTCATCTTCAGTATACTTCATCAATGTTTTTAAGGATTTTATTTATTTGAGAGAGAGCAAGCATGTGCAAGGGGAGGAGCAGAGGGAAAGAGAGACAAGCAGACTCCCAGCCATGGGGCTTGATTCCACGAACCTGAGATCATGACCTGAGCTAAACCAGGAATCACACACTTAACTGACTGAGCCATCCAGTTGACCCTCATCAATGTTTTTTATACATCAAAATAAAATGTTTTTTTGCACAGCCAAGGAAACCCACAATAAAACAAAATAGCAATCTACTGCATCAGAGAAGATATCTGCAAATGATATACCTGATAAAGGGTTAATAATATCCAAGATCTATAAAGAACTTATACAACTCAATACCAAAAAAGCAGATAGGCAGAGGACCTGAATGGACATTTTCCCCAAAAAGCCATAGAGATGGCCAGCAGACCCATGAAAATATGTTCAACAGGGAAATGCAAATTAAAATGACAATGAGATTTTACTTTATACCTGTCAGAATGGCTAAAATAAAAAACACAAAAAGTAACTAGTATCAGGGAGGATGTGGAGAAAAGAGTATCCTTGTACACTATTGGTGGAAATGTATATTGGTGTAACCACTGTATAAAACAGCATGGAGGTTCTTCAAAAAATTAAAAACAGAAATACCACATGACCCAATATTTCCACTGGGTATTTACTCAAAGAAAATGAAAATGCCAATTTGGAAAGTTATATGCACCCCTATGTTTATTGCAGCATGATTTACAATAGTCAAGATATGGAAGCAATCCAAATGCCCATTGATTAATGAATGGATAAAGAAAATGTGGTGTATATACACAACAGAATATTACTCAACCATAAAAAAGAATGAAATCTTGCCATTTGCAACAACATGGATGGACCTAGAGAGTATAACACTATGTAAAATAAGTCAGTGAGAAGAAGACAAATACCATACAATTTCACTCATATGTGGAATTTAAGAAGCAAAGCAAACAAATAAAAGAAGAGCCAAAAAAAAGACATTGGGATACAAACTGGTGGTTGCCAGGGAGGAGGAAAGAGGGCAATGGATAAAATAAAGGGGAATAAGAGTATACTTATCTCAATGGGCTGTGAGAAATGTATAGAATGACTGAATCATATTGTGCATGTGAAACTAACATAATGCTAATGTGCTAATTATGCTTCAATTAAAAAAAATCTTAAAGAAAAAAGAAGACATGGAGATCTAGCTAACTAATCCTTGCTACCAATGTTTCATTGTTTCTTGACTTTCTCTGGCTGAGAGTTTTTTTTATTGGGAATGGGTGTTTCTCTCTCCAAGCAGAAAGCAGACTTAATCATGGGACTCACAAATTTTTAAAAATGTTTGTTCTAAGTCAAATCTGCTAATGGGAAACAAAGCAAACAGAGGTGACATTAATAGAATAACTACCACATAAACATGGCAAATTTATCATGAACTAAAGTCCTGACAAATACTACATGGTCAGAGTTCACATAGACCCAAAATTTGGTCTCTGAAGGACACAAAGTGAAGATGATGCCTTTGCCTCAGTCAACTTTACCTTTTTGTTTGATTTATTTTTGTGAAGTCTTATCCCTCTCCAAATGCAGGCAGAGAAGTGAAGGAGATGGAGGAGGATGGGGGTTTGTACATTCCACAGCTTTCATTTGTTCCCTCTTCATAAACACATCATAAGTAGAACAGTTCATCTTTTTTATGGTACCTTAAGACTGAAGAGAAGCAAACTAAGGAGGTGTGACATATTTTGTCAGGCACATCAAGCTCTTCCTCCCGAAGAAATAATTCCATACAAAGAGTAAATATGTTTAAGCTGTGTAATGTCTTTCTCAAATATATCAGCAAGTTGTATTATTTTACTGTACCAGGCCACCTTGTTGATGTTCACTAGTCAAGTGGGTAACATGCCATTTGATGAAGATGGCAGAGATTAATTTTCTCTATCTACTTATTATTTCACCAATAAGGTTAACAGCTGAGAGTATAAAACTCTACCTATAAATCTGGGCTATACTATTATTATGAAAGTCATTTAGTTTGGTAAAATAATGTACTCATTACCATAATACAATCAGAATGATTCATTTCTAATATTTCATTATATTATTATTGACCTTATAAGAGAACTTGCAGGCAAAGCACAATCCAAGTGAAGAAAACTGTAGAAAAATGAAAATCCTGTATCAATACTTTATGTTACCATGTGTGTCAACTTTAGTTGTAGTTATTAATTCTATTTTCGTTCATTGTTCACTCTTGAGTTTACAGATAAAATTTGCAACAGAGCTGGGAAATACACCAACATACTGTACCACTTTCAAAGAAAATTGGGAGCTGAAATTATATTTATTCAGCAAACATTTATTACTTATATGATGCATAAATCACAGTGTTTAGATAAATTGGAAAATATATATAAATATATGTATGAGGAATCCCTCTGGACCTTATAATTATATTGAAAAGTCAAGTTATACCTTGGCAAAGTACTGCAAAGTACCTTCAGAATTTTATTCTGACTTCTATTAAGTATTATTAATATTATCCAATTTCAAATTGAAATATTAATGACAGACAATAACAACAATGAATACCCTAATGTAAGAACATGAGTAGCCTTTCTTTTTCTTTTTTAAAGAATTTATTTATTTTTCATGAGAGACACAGAGAGAGAGAGGCAGAGACATAGCCAGAGGGAGAAGCAGGCTCCTTGTGGGGCGCCCGATGTGGGACTCGATCCCAGGACCCTAGGATCATGCCCTGAGCCAAAGACAGATGCTCAACCACTGAGGCACACAGGTGCCCCCATAAGAAGCCTTTTTGAGGTTACATGGCTTATGTGATGAAAGCTGAAAGCAAACTCAAGTCTTCTGATTTAAAAACTTTATGTTTTAAAACCCCTACACCAGTTGGGAAACTATTATATTACAAATGATTGTTGGGATCTATGAGTATTGTGGGTGGTTTCTGGAAGTCAGAGTTACAGAGGTGATGGGAGCTGGGCTATGACCTGAATAATTAATGGGCTTTCACAGAGAATGGAAGATGAGGAGATTGTTGGCAAAAGGGAAAATGATGGGCAAAGGACTGAGAAGCATGCCAGCTTCTGAGTTCATGTTCATGAATATTCTATGAGAGGAAAAGTGCAAGATTAAAGGACCAGGAATCCAAGAAGCGTCAGGGCTGGCTATAGTCTGAAGCATGTGCCAGTCCTATAAGAAAAATCAATCATTCTTAGCTCTATTTCTGGGGGAAATTATCCTATACTTGAAGAAGGGGTCTAATTAGAAAGCTTCCTGATTTGCCTCCATGGCAAGAGACATTTCTTATCCAGGAAAACCATCCTTTTCTGACTCTTTTAAAGCCCTTTTTTTTTTTTTAAGATTTATTTATGTATTTTTTTATTTGAGTGGGGGGAGAAAAAGAGGGAGAGAGAGAATTCTCAAGTAGACCCCCCACAGAGTGTGGAGCCTGATGTGGAGTTTGATATCATGACCCTGAAATCATGACCTGAACCAAAGGTAAGAGCCAGACCCTTAGCTGACTAAACCACCCAGACACCCGTGACTCTTTTTTAAAGCTTCTGGAACGGTCCGGTGACTTCAGGGCTACTCATGTTCAGGGTGTGAGAATCTTGCTCACAGGAAAGGTATCTTCAACTCCTTCTGAGGCTCCCACAGAGGCGCAGCCTTAGTCAAAGGGAGAAAATGATTGCCCAGGCACTCTGATTTCAGAGGCAGCAAAATGCAAAGAAGACTAGAACACACAAAACCTGAGCATCTAAAACTTTGCCACTATAAATAAACTGCCTTGAATTTCTGAGTCTCAGTTTACGCATTTACTTTAGAACTGGAATTAATGCCCTCTTGATTGACTTCCTAACTTTGATGACATTTTATTACTGAGGAGGCCTTCCTTATTCAGTATTTCCCAGCTCTAGATATTTTCATTTTTATGGGTTTTGGTATTCATCTTTAAACCATCTCTTTATAGTAACAAAAGGCAATGTATTTAAGCCAGCAGGGTGCATACTGGCCAGAACTGTTGATATCATTACATATGATGCTGGGCATCTCTCTTATATAAACCCCATTCTTTGGTAAAGGGGGATTTCAAAATGGAGCAAGCAAGCTTAGCTAAGAGAGTCTCTTTTAAAATAGGGTTGGGAGGCCATAAGAGGAAGAATTTATGCACATCCTCATCAGACAAAATATGAACTTTTTGCCAGCTGCAAGCCCTCAGCATGGACTTCACTCACTCCTTGCCATGACACCTGAACCTTGCCCATTCTTCACTTTGAAAAGAGCCAACAAGATTTGAGAAGCTTTAATCTCTCCTTTGCATATTAACTCTATAGATTTCAGTTAGACTAATTTCAATCCTTGTTTTGCTAGAGGACCTAAATGAGAATTGCATTCATGACCTTTCATATTTATAACTCTGACTCCTCTTTATCTTCCTGGGAACATGAGTCAGCTTTCTACTTGAATCTGTGTCTTCCAAATTGCAATTTCAATTGCCCCAATAAATGCCTGTTTGCTTAAATTTTCAGTGAATATTTCTTAGTTGATACATTCCATTCTTACTCCCATGGTCTTAGTTCAGGCTTACATTTCCAGCCCAACAACCCCTCAAGCCCAACCTACCCCATTTGAATGATTCTTCTCACTCATTCAGAGTAACTGTTCACTGTCCTACTCAAAGCTCTTTAGCTGTCACTGACCTTCCTCCCCACTCACACATTTCTACAAAAAAGTCTAAATCTCTCATCCTTGGCATAACACACAGGACATGTCATGATCTGTCCTCTTAATGTCTCCCCGACAACACAGAATGGCTAAGGAAGACATTTAATCTGGCAGTTAAATCCAAGTTTTCTTAATCGTAGATCAGTTTTTTTTTTTTTTGGTCTGAATGATATTGGTAAAATATTTAACCCATGAAGAAAATGTTATTACAAGTAACTATATTAACATCAACAGTACTGTTAACATTTCAACATTTCTACTTAAGAAAAACATATATGTGGAAAATAATATAGATTAGCCATGTTCATCAAAGTATCTTAACTATAGGGACTCCTGGGTGGCTTAGTTAAAGTGTCCAGCACTTGGTTTCTGCTTGGGTCATGTGGGACTGAGCTCCATGTCAGGCTCCATACTCCGCATGGAGTCTGCTTGTCCCTCTCCCTCTGCTCCTCCCCTCACTTGCACTCTCTCTCATTTTCAAATAAATAGAATAAGATAAATAAAATAAAATAAAATAAAATAAAATAAAATAAAATAAAATAAACCAACTATAATTAACCAATACATACTATTGCCAGGCATGATGAAAAGAACTGATGAGGGATAGAAGCAGAAAAATGTTCACCTTTAGCCCAGAAGGTTGATCTACAGCCTGCATAGTTCTGGAAAGGATCAGATATGTGCTGGTTGCTACATTCTTGAAAGGTCTCATGACTGCCTGTAAATCTTACCAACAGTTAATATTGAACTAAGTGGTATGCACCAGAAAAATCGTGTGAAAGCAGTTTTATAAGTAAAAATTCAAAGAAAACATTTATGATCTAATACTCCTTTCATGTCTCCTTCCCCTTGAGCACTAAGCATATAATCACCAGCTTCATACAGTGAAAGTGTAGCTCTATCTATCCTCAGGTCCTGTCCCAAGGCTATGTAAACAAACTTACTAAATTGCGGTGTATGATTGTCTTAAGAATTCTTTCTTGACCATCGCAATCCATCATACCGAAATAGAACTTTGCACACATCTATTATAATTCTCATTGTAAACAGATAAACCTGTACCACCTTATCCTTATTTTATAGGTGAAGAAATAGAGATTATGTTGCTTTTTCAAATTAAAACAACTAATAAGTAAGGAGTGCATGCATCTGTGCTTTTCCTACTAAGATCTGTAGTTAACGGAAATAGCCATCTGACTTAGGGGATGAGTGTGTGAAGAGGAAAACATTTAAAATCTGGTAGAATACAAAAGAAACTGAATGTTTAAAATTAGAAGTCATCAGTTAAAAAAATATCATGGACATATCACTTTCCTAGTTTCCTTTTTTTTTTTTTACTTTCCTAGTTTCCTAAGTGGGCACTTCACATTTCCAATTTTTTCTTTCTTTCTTTCTTTCTTTCTTTCTTTCTTTCTTTCTTTCTTTCTTTCTTTCTTTTCTTTCTTTATTTCTTTCTTCTTTCTTTCTTTTCTTTCTTCTTTCTTTTCTCCTTTCTTTCTTTCTTTCTTTCTTTCTTTCTTTCTTTCTTTCTTTCTTCTTTCTTTCTTTCTTTCTTTCTTTCTTTCTTTCTTTCTTTCTTTCTTTCTTTCTTTTTCTTTCTTCTTTTTATATCTATTTACTTATTTTAGAGAGAGAAAGAGAATGAGTGAGTATTGGGGGAAGAGCAGAGAACCTTCAAGCAGACTCACTGCTGAGTATGGAGCCCAATGGTGCGGGGCTATATCTCATGATCCATGAGATCATGACCTGAGCCAAAACCAATAATCAAATGCTTAACCAACTGAGCCACTCAGGTGCCCTCATATTTCTAGTTTTCTAAGTATCCAAAATTTTTCCAAAACATAACTGACAAAAATATTATTTATAATTAAGTATATAAAGTAATATTTTCTTTTGCATTTATTGAAATCACGGGGCATATTGTATGGCTATAGTACTTCCTGAGCTATTTATCAAACATCTTTATGATTTATTTTTTAAATATTATATTTAACTAAGAGAATGTTAATTAGATTATACCATTCATGAATCTAAGCAAGTAATTCTTGACATATAACATTTTCCCACCTTAAATTCAATTGATATGTTCTAAGAAAAGATTTTAAATTAATCATTGACATGTGGATTACATTTTCACATTTTAAGAGGAAATGGTTCTGTATAGCCATGCTTCCTCCTGATACCTAATTATCTTCTCCCTCATCTGAGTGAAATAAATTGTCCTGGACACCTACATTCAAATGATGTGTGCACTGTGTAAAAGAAGGGAAGATAATAAATTTCTTTTCACCACTTTCTAATTTATGTCTCTTGTCATTGATTGATCCCCCTGGTATGCGGTAGTATAAATTTCTACTTTGCATAATACTTGGAGGACTTTCCTAGTCAAAAATAGGTGCTGAGGGCAGCCCAGGTGGCTCAGTGGTTTAGCGCCACCTTCAGCCCAGGGCGTGATCCTGGAGTCCGGGATGGAGTCCTAGTCCCATGTCCTGCTTCTCCCTCTGCCTATGTCTCTGACTCTCTTTCTCTCTCTCTGTGTTTCATGAATAAACAAGATCTTAAAAAGAAAAAAAAAATAGGTGCTGACATGTGCCTTGGGAACTCTGAGTGTGAATGTCTTCCCACTTATTTAAGTCAGAAATACTTGTGAAAACTCTCCATTCCTAGATTTTGAAGCCAGGGAGGACTGTTTGAGGAGTCCTTTGGTGAACTTGATGGAAAGACTTCTGAGAATCTTTTTTACCAAGCTAATGTTTAGAGACAACACTACAAGTCACACATGGACCTTTGCTTTGTGGAATAAATGCTTTGCTTTACTTACTTAAAGTGCATAAATGGGTCCCACCCAGGAAGGTCCTACCTGTAGATAATTTTGCTGAAAGGAACTCATTCTAACGCAATAAAAACTTCACATTTCCCTCTTCTGTTAAAAAAAAAAAAAAAAAAAAGGTATTCTCTGATGACGTATTTTGGAATTTTGCTTCTTTGTGTAGAGGAAAGAGAATTCTATTGGTTGAAAGATGAAAACAATAATATAGGATTCAGGCTCTTGGTGGAAGTAGGGTGACAGCCTGCGAGAAAATGATTAGAAACAGTCATGGGCTATTGTTTCTTTTATTTCTGTTTTATTTCCATCTTTCACTCCCCCTGGCCATTTTATTATTTCCTTTTTAAGATTAAGAGTTGATTGTAGAAATGTCCAAAGGCTGATACAAAATGTGTTCATGCACTCAGAACTATCAGATGTTAAATCTTATGAAATGTTTTATATTTTATATAAAATAACATATTACTTGAGATTGTGCCTGAGATTTGCTTCAAATATCTAATGATGGAAGCAAGTGGGAGTAGAGATGCAATAAATTGATGAGATTTCACAGGGTTGAATCTGGGCTGTTGGGTACATGACTATTCTGTGTACTTTGGTGTATGTTTGTTTGCATTTCTTATAACAAAACATTTTTAAAAATCTTATGTAAATAGCTTCACATTTGTGTTCTTCCTAATAAATCTAACTTACCACTCTTTTAATAATAGCCCCATTAAATTGAACCCTGTTTAGTTCTGGGGAAAAATACACAACAAATAGTGTGAAAGCCCACTTACTCTGCCCCGTAGTCCTGTCTTCCTTTCCAGTTGCACAAATAGGATTTTAGTTTTATTTCAGTCCATGTATTTTTTAGGTTTATTATATACATATATATCTTTAAATAGTTTATTACTTTCTGTATTTTAAAGTCTAAAACTTTAATGTTTAACATAATGTTATATGTTACCTTAAGTAACTTACCTTTTCCTATAAATAATTTACTTTTAGGTTTATCCATGTCCACACAAATAAATCTATTTCTTTCATTTTACCTGATAAAGAACAGTCTATGGCTGAATATAGCCAAAATGTTGACTTTTGCTGCTACAAGCAATGCTACAATATAGCAGTTATACAACTGCTTATACACACCATGGCAAGAATTCCTAGAGTATAAATCTAGAAGAAAAAGATTTCAGCTATAAGGTGTTTTCATGTTCACCTTCATTAAATATGGCTGGATTGCTCTGTAGAGTAACTGGGGGAACTCAAAGAATGGAAGAACCCCTGTTTTGAAGTATCATTTGAACAGTGTTTAGAATAGATTGGCTTTTTTTCCTTGCTAATTTGATAGTATGGAGCATATATCATTGTCATTTTATTTTTATTTCTTGTATTACTTGTGAGATTGAGCATCTTTTCAAATTATATTAGCCTTTAAGATTCTTTCTTCTGTGAATTGCCAGCTTTTATATACATATATATATACATATATGTATATATTTAGATTATTTGATTTTTCTTGCTGATTTATAAGCATTCTTTATACATCCAGGATACTAAACTGTGGATAATTATAACATAGAGATGATGCCAATGAATCGAGATATGTTCTATCACCAGTCCAGGGTCTCTCAGACAATAGCTATACCCATGGCACTTAGCTACAAATCCCTTTTTTTCCCTACTCCATACTGCCTTCCAAATATCAAATAATAAGGCTAAAGGAAAACACTTCTAACACCCTTTCCATTTCTGACACATCATGGTTTTATCAATTGTCAAGTTCATTAAGAAGGTAATTTTTATTCCATGTAAAATTTAAGTGGTTTGTATTGGTGAGTGTATGAGGATGACATTAAGAAGAGCAAGAAAATTCAACAACTCTCTTTTCAAAGACAGCCTCCTTAATTTGGAGTCTTAAGAATTTAAAGTATAGCAACACCAACTGGTACATGAAAAGATGCCCAATATCATTAAAGATCAGAAAAATGCAAATCCAAACCTACAATGAGAAATCACCTCACACCTCTTATATTGGCTAGTATCAAAAAGACAAAAAAAAGTAAGTGCTGGCAAAAATGTGGAGAAAAAGGAACCCTCATACACTGTTGGTAAGAATGGAAATTGGTGCAGCTATTCTGGATAATAATGTGGAAGTTCCTCAAAAAATTAAAAATAGAATAACCATACAACCTAGCAATTGTACTTCTGTGTATTTATTTGAAGAAAACAAAAATAGCAATTTGAAGAGATATATGCACTGCTATGTTCATTGCATCATTGTTTATAATAGCCAAAATATGAAAGCAACCTAAGTATACATCAATAGATGAATGAATAAACGTGATCCATACATACAGACACACATACTCACACTGGAATATTACTCAACCATAAAAAAGATGGAGATCTTAATATTTATGACAACATGGATCAACATGGATCATGGATCATAGGGTATCATGCTAAGTGAAATAAGGCAGAGAAAGACGAACACTGTCTTTACTTATATGTAGAATCTAAAAAAATCAAATGAAGAAACAACACAAGATAGAAACATACTCATAGACACAGGAAGCCAACTGTTGGTTACCAGTAAGAGGAGAAGTTGAGGGAGTGGGCAAATAGATAAAGGGGGTTAAGAGGTACAAAATGCCATTTATGATAAATCATGGGGATGAAATGTACAGCATAGGGAATATAATCAATAGTACTGAAATAATTTTGTATGTGACAGATGGTAACTAGACTTTACATGGGGATTGTTTTGTAATGTATAAAAATATCAAATCACTATGATGTATACCTGAAATTAATAAGATATTGTATGTCAATTATACTTCAATAAAAATGAAGAAAAATAAAATATGAGAACACAGCACATCAACAGATTATTTTCCTGCAGTGGATGTAGCTCAGTGTCACACAAAGGGTTCATATATGGTGGACACTAATAAAATTTAATCAATTATCTATAGGCTTGCTGAATATATGATAAACTCTAAAATATTATTTATTTAAAAATACAATTATTATTTAAAAATACAATTATTACTGTATTCCCACTAAAATACTTGTGCTTCTTGACATCACTAGGGAAGCAAACAGGTGACATTAACATTAATTTGAGTTAGCAGAAATTAGGTACAAGGTGCCAAGGAGACAGAACTATTCCTGTTTGTCATCTTCTTGTCATAGAATATTTCTATATTTGTAAAATAATATGATTCTTGTGTTGTCTTAAAGGCCCTGAAGCATCATCATAGGGATGAATAATATTCATAGGGATGAACAACATAGTTGTCTATGAACAACTCATAGGGATACAGAGAACTCAGAAGCATGGCCAGCCTCATCTGGTTTTGCCCTTAGGCAGAAAATGGATGCAAGTGCTTGGGCCAGGTTGTTGGCTTTGTTGTTATTGTTTCATTTTTTCAGCATCTCATGTGAACTTAAATTTATTATTCTTATTGATACTTAAAGGTCTGTGATGTACTAAGCAGGGTGTGCCTTCCTCGGTTGAATACAGAACCTAAATGACAGAATCTCATGGATTGTCAAGTGTTGAAAAGAAAGGACCAAACAAAAGAAATTCTGAAAGGCAGGAAAGAATTTTGTCCTTACTAGTTCATCCTTTGTGTCTCTATACACAATTAGTAGCTTACAAATTCCAATTAAAATGAGTGCAGTTTCAGGCATATCCATATTAAAGAACATACAACAATGAATATATTCTATAGGCCAATGAAATAAGCAAGGGTTTCCAGATGGTAAACTTTTCCTGGAATTCATCCATTTAGTTTACCATGGGTAGCAAAACACTCATTGCTGATGATGAATTTATCTAAATGAACAAAACCTAACCAATGAACTCCTGCCTCAAATCTGCCACTCTTCTATTTCCTTGTTCATGTCAATGATGTCTATCAGTATTAATCATCTAGGCTTAAAATAAAACATGGAGCTATTAGTAAATGTTAGTAAATACTTTTAGTCTTAAATTTCCAAAGTGGATCATGTGAAACTTTTTCTTAGAATAACTAGTAGGATTCCAAATTTAATCTCACTGATATTTGAATGTAAGGAGAACATATAGCTGATTGACCCACTATTGTTTATTAGGGAAAAACAAAATTTCTTTCCTCATTGCACTGTAGTAGCCCCATTATTGTTATAAATAAGGTAGTCGCATATACAATGGTTTGCTTCTGAACTATCTATTCAGTTTTATTGGTCAGTTTGTCTATCTTGGCCCCTATAACATGACCTTGTTTAATGTATTAATAGGTCTTATATTTAATGTTACATATCCTTAGATTTGTTCTTCAAAATTGCTTCGGATATTCTTGATCTTTTGCTTTTCTAGGGGAATTGTTGTTAACTAGTTAAATTTGAAAAAAAAAGAGTAAACACTTAAATTTTGATTAGGGTTGGTTAAATTTATAGATTAATTTTGGGAAAATTGACATCATTAGAATATCAAGTATTACGATATTGAGTATGACACATTCCTCTATATTTAGATTTTCTTTTATTTCTCCAAAATATTTTTCAGATTTTATTGTAGAGGTTTTCACATTTTCATTAAGTATTCTGATATGACTACTTTAGATTATACAGAGTTCATTTACTAATAAGATAAGTAAGAATTTGGAGACTAACCGAATTCAGACAGGGAGAGAAGTAATAAAAAGCAGGTATATGAGTTCAAGAACTAAAGAGGTAAAATAAATTTGTTTTGATGACCAAACATGAAGAACAAAGAATTCAGAGAAGTCCATGAGGGCTTTGATATTTTAGAGTGAGTTAAACTTTGTAGAAAGATTATTATGTTTTATGCAATTGTAGAAGGACATCAAGGTGATAGTTTCCCAGTAAGGGTTGTGTACAAAATCTGGTTGTATGAAGAGACCACTTAACTTGTAAATTTCATGAGATTGGTGACCTTGTCTTGTTGCTGTGGTATCTCCAGATTCTAGCATGTGATACGTATATATTCAATAAATACTTGATGAATGGGAGAAAGACAAAAAGAAATAAGAAAAAGAATAAGAATAAAAGGAAAAAGGAGAGAAAGAAGGAAGGAGGGAGAGAGGGGAAGGAGATAGAGATAGACACATGGTGGGGGGGCATAGGAAAGGAAATAAAAATAAAAGAGAAGAAAGAACTCAGGAGATCTCATAAAAAAGGCCCTTTTCCAGTAATATAAGTTATTTCCTTTTAAATAGTTTCATTCTCACTACTCTGGTCACATTGTTAATCTCATTTTTATCTGAGATGTTTAATATGAACATAATGTAGAAGGGAGATTTGGATGTCTTTATTGTTGTGAAAATCCTAATAAAAGGGAAATGTGATCATTCAATGAATATTTATTTGTTCAGGTTAGTAAGTATAATGATAATAATTTTTACACAGCAATAAAGCGAGGAATGAGAATGGGTTATTGCTTTTACAGCCCAACGTTTATTTCACTTGATTCAGATACTTTCACATTATTGCATTTAAGAAACAATTACTATACTATCAGGTTGTCATTTTATTAAAGTAAAGCCATCTTAATACTATGACAGTTAGATGCAAATTTCAAGGTAGGAAATCTCAAATTTATGAGTCTATATCCTCAAAGTTGTAGGAGTTCCATTGGTTTCTACTAAGGAAAATATTTTTGAGATTTCTTTGCTGAAGAAGGAAACTAGAATTAGATTACAAAAGGTTTCTTAGGTTAGCCTCTCACCTTCAAGCAAAGTTAAGTATATTTCATTGAAGAAACATAAAACCCTATTCTTCTATTCTACTCTTATATTACATTGATTTTCTTTCTTTTGATTATAAATCCATGAAAAACAGGATTTAAGTATTTGGTAGGCTTTTTGTGTGAGGAGTTGAGTCCAAGAAACCTTGACATGCAACATTTTCCCTAACCAATGACAGAATAGAGAAACTAGCAGGGCATAGAAGGTGAAAAAATAAAGACCTGAGTAAGCCAGGAATCATTTTAATGACAAAGTCAGACATCACTTTGGCTAGAAATGATTAGGGAAATTCTTACTCTAATTCTAACTCATTCTAAATAACATGGACTGTTGGTAAGGTGACCATAATAAAAAAAAGCTTAAGAAAATTTCTCATCTTAACATGGTAGCCAACTTTTTTAGAAAAAATATACTCCAAAAATAGAGAATATTTAGCCTGAATTCAATGCCTTTATATTTCTTTTTATTTATTTATTTATTTATTTATTTATTTATTTATTTATTTATTTTTTATTGGTGTTCAATTTACCAACATACAGAATAACCCCCAGTACCCGTCACCCAATCACTCCCACCCCCCGCCCTCCTCCCCTTCTACCACCCCTAGTTCGTTTCCCAGAGTTAGCAGTCTTTACGTTATGTCTCCCTTTCTGATATTTCCCACACATTTCTTCTCCCTTCCCTTATATTCCCTTTCACTATTATTTATATTCCCCACATGAATGAGAACATATAATGTTTATCCTTCTCCGACTGACTTACTTCACTCAGCATAATACCCTCCAGTTCCACCCACGTTGAAGCAAATGGTGGGTATTTGTCATTTCTAATAGCTGAGTAATATTCCATTGTATACATAAACCACATCTTCTTTATCCATTCATCTTTCGATGGACACCGAAGCTCCTTCCACAGATTGGCTATTGTGGCCATTGCTGCTATAAACATCGGGGTGCAGGTGTCCCGGCGTTTCACTGCATCTGTATCTTTGGGGTAAATCCCCAACAGTGCAATTGCTGGGTCGTAGGGCAGGTCTATTTTTAACTCTTTGAGGAACCTCCACACAGTTTTCCAGAGTGGCTGCACCAGTTCACATTCCCACCAACAGTGTAAGAGGGTTCCCTTTTCTCTGCATCCTCTCCAACATTTGTTGTTTCCTGCCTTGTTAATTTGCCCCATTTTCATTGGTGTGAGGTGGTATCTCGTTGTGGTTTTGATTTGTATTTCCCTGATGGCAAGTGATGCAGAGCATTTTCTCATGTGCATGTTGGCCATGTCTATGTCTTCCTCTGTGAGATTTCTGTTCATGTCTTTTGCCCATTTCATGATTGGATTGTTTGTTTCTTTGGTGTTGAGTTTAATAAGTTCTTTATAGATCTTGGAAACTAGCCCTTTATCTGATATGTCATTTGCAAATATCTTCTCCCATTCTGTAGGTTGTCTTTTAGTTTTGTTGACTGTATCCTTTGCTGTGCAAAAGCTTCTTATCTTGATGAAGTCCCAATAGTTCATTTTTGCTTTTGTTTCTTTTGCCTTCGTGGATGTATCTTGCAAGAAGTTACTGTGGCCGAGTTCAAAAAGGGTGTTGCCTGTGTTCTTCTCTAGGATTTTGATGGAATCTTGTCTCACATTTAGATCTTTCATCCATTTTGAGTTTATCTTTGTGTATGGTGAAAGAGAGTGGTCTAGTTTCATTCTTCTGCATGTGGATGTCCAATTTTCCCAGCACCATTTGTTGAAGAGACTGTCTTTCTTCCAATGGATAGTCTTTCTTTCCTCCTTTATCGAATATTAGTTGACCATAAAGCTCAGGGTCCACTTCTGGGTTCTCTATTCTGTTCCATTGATCTATGTGTCTGTTTTTGTGCCAGTACCACACTGTCTTAATGACCACAGCTTTGTAGTACAACCTGAAATCTGGCATTGTGATGCCCCCAGCTATGGTTTTCTTTTTTAAAATTCCCCTGGCTATTTGGGGTCTTTTCTGATTCCACACAAATCTTAAAATAATTTGTTCTAACTCTCTGAAGAAAGTCCATGGTATTTTGATAGAGATTGCATTAAACGTGTATATTGCCCTGGGTAACATTGACATTTTCACAATATTAATTCTGCCAATCCATGAACATGGAATATTTTTCTATCTCTTTGTGTCTTCCTCAATTTCTTTCAGAAGTGTTCTATAGTTTTGAGGGTATAGATCCTTTACATCTTTGGTTAGGTTTATTCCTAGGTATCTTATGCTTTTGGGTGCAATTGTAAATGGGATTGACTCCTTAATTTCTCTTTCTTCAGTCTCATTGTTAGTGTATAGAAATGCCACGGATTTCTGGGCATTGATTTTGTATCCTGCCACGCTACCGAATTGCTGTATGAGTTCTAGAAATCTTGGGGTGGAGACTTTTGGGTTTTCTATGTAGAGTATCATGTCATCGGCGAAGAGGGAGAGTTTGACTTCTTCTTTGCCAATTTGAATGCCTTTAATGTCTTTTTGTTGTCTGATTGCCGAGGCTAGGACTTCCAGTACTATGTTGAATAGCAGTGGTGAGAGTGGACATCCCTGTCTTGTTCCTGAATGCCTTTATATTTCAAAAGGAAATCTATGAGACATGGAATTAATGTCCAAAAGTATGTTAGATAGGGTACCTGGTTGGCTCAGTTGGTAGAGCATACAACTTTTTTTTTTTTTTTTTTTTTTTTTTTTTAGCATACAACTCTTGATCTCAGGATTGTAAGTTTGAGCCCCTCACTGGGTGTAAAGATTACTTAAAACCAATAAGTAAATAAATGTTATGTACCACATATACAGACACACAAGTGATTGTAAAATATTAGTAATATATGAATATTCAGAGCTTTCTGCTTTTTTTTTTTACTGAATGCAAAATAGTATTCTGTCTTTGCCTTTCATTTTAGTTCCTACCTCACCCACTAAGAATTTTGTTGACCATCTTTGTTCTAAGTGTCTTATTTTTTTATTACAATTTTTGTTGAGATAATTATAGATTTGCATGCCGGTATAAGAAATAAAACAGAGAAACCTAGTACAATTTGACCAGTTTCCCAAACAGTAACATTCTGCAAAACTGTAATAACTCAATATTGTTAAGATGCCAGTTCTTCTCAATTTAGCATATAAATTCAATACAATACCAATAAAAATCCTAGCAAGTTATTTTGTGGATACTGACAAACTGATTCGAAAGTTTATATGAAGAAGTAAAAGACCCAGAGTATCCAACACAGTATTGCTGGAGAAGCACAAATTTGGAGGAATGATATCACTGAACTTCAAGATTTTAAGGCTCTAAAGTTACAATAATCAAGACAGTGAGGTAATGGCAAAAGAACAAAGAGATCAACAGAACAAAGGAGATAGTTCAGAAATAGATCCACATAAATACAGCTGAGTGGTATGAAAGCAAAGGTCCATGAAAGAAATAATTCATAAACATGATTTAATTAAATTAAAACATCTTTTCTTTGAAAGACACTGTTAAGAGAATGACAAACCAAGCCATAAACTGAGATAAAACATTTATAAAAGATATCCAACAAAAGACTGGCACCTAAAATATACAGATAGCTCTTAAATCTCAACAATAGAAAAACAACTTAGTTAAAAAATGGGCTTAGGACCTTAACATACACCTCACCAAAAAAGATATGTAAATGGAAAATGAGCACATGAAAAGATGTTGCACCTCATATGCCATCATGGAAATGCAAATTAAAACACCAATAAAATACCAGGATACACCTATTAAAGTGTCAAAATCCAGAATACTTACACTACCAAATGCTGACAAGAATGTGGGGCAAAAAACAATTTCATACACTGTTGGTAGAATGCAAATTGGTATGGCCACTTTGGAAGACAATTTGACTATTTTGTACAAAACTAACATATGTTTACCATATAATATAGCAATTGCACTCCTTGGCATTTACTTGAAGGAGATGAAAACACTTCCACACAAAAACTTGTACACAAATGTTTGTAGCAACTTTATTCATAATTGAAAAAAACTTGGAAGCAACCTAGATGTCCTTCAGGAGGTGAACAGATAAAAATATTGTGGTATATCCAGACAATGGAATATTACTCAGTACTAACAATAAATGAACTGTCAGCCCTTGAAATGGCATGGAGGAATCCTAAATGCATGTTACTAAGTGCAAGATGCCAGTCTGAAAAGGCTGCATACTGTATGATTACAACTATAGACGTTCTGGAAAGGGCAAAACTACAGAGACAATTAAAGATAAGTGGCTGTTCAGGGTTAAGGGGAAAGACGGATGAATAGGTGGAACACAGAACATTCTTAGGATATAAAGCTACTCTGTATGATATTATAATGAAACTACATGCATGACACATGTCATTTTCAATTTGTCCAAACTCTCAGAATATATAACACCAAGAATGAAATCTAGTGTAAACCATGGACTCTGGTTGACAATGATGTGTCAATGTAGGTTCATCAGTTGTAGCAAATATATCCTCTGGCAGGGGGCTGTTGATAATACTGAAGGTTATGCCTTCTACTCAATTTTGCTGTGAACCTAATATGCTCTAAAAAATAAAGTCTATTTAAAAATCAACATATAATATAACCAGGATATTGACATTGATAAAATCCATCCATCTCATTCAGAATTCTCTGGTTTTACTCAAAATATGTCTTCTAATGTAAAATTTGAGCAAAAGATGAAAAAACAAAGGAGAACCTATTACAGAGTTTTTGCCTCAGAAATGGCTGATATTTCACAAGTTAGAAAAACTAAGGGAGAACCAAGGAGAAGAGGTTGAAAAGGAAGAATCTGTTAGTTTGAAATAACCTTTTAGCTGTGGGCAGAAAGTTGAGGGAGAGAGTCTTAGGACTATGTGAGCTATCTTGTGAAGAACACTGAAAATAACAGCAATGGACAGTGAAGATTTCAAAGATATTTATAGTACTCTCAACGTTACGCAGAGTCTGGGTTTAAAAACTGGACTTTATTATTATTTTTCTGTTAGATTAATATTTTTTCAAATATCACTGACAAAGCTAGGGCCACAAAGATCCCCATAGAATTAAAACAAAGACCAAACAAATGAGAAGAAACACATTACTTATTCAGAGCTTGCTACAACAAAAGGAAGTCAACCGCCATCATTTGCATTTAGCAGAGATCCAAAGGCAGGAAGGGGAGTGGGGAAACTTTATGGTGCTAAAAAGGAAAGGCTTAGGATATGCTCTCATTAGAGCTTGTTTGCTTGGTGAAGCTGGAAGCAGGCCGACCAGGCATTGGAAGAAGGAATAAAAATTAGGAAAGCTGAGAGTCCTTTACCAAACTCTGAATATTCTGGGCCAATTGCTGCAGAGATTGGATTTGGTTCCCTGAGCTGGTTGCTGAAAATATCATGGGTCAAAGTTTTTGTCAAATCTGATTTGGCTGTTGTCATTTGTTAGCCCAGGACTATCCCCTCCCTCCCTCCCTCCCTCCCTTCCTTCCCACCTATCCCCTCCCCTTCCTTCCTTCCTTCCCTTCTTCCCCCCCCCCACTTGCTTCACTCCCTTTCATCTATCCATCCATCTCTTTGTCAAACTTATCTAGCTGCCTCTTAATTGCCCAGCTACATTTCAAAACTTGGATTATGAGGCAACATTTACTAACATGGAATTATTGTCAAATCATTTGATTAAGGTATACTGTGGAATTCTAAGGATGGAATGATCAGCATAAACTGAAAATATAGAGCAATCTTTAAAGAGAAAGTAAGACTATTTCTTTTTTCAAATACACATTGAACACTTAAAAAGTAAAGATAACATCCTTAACCTGGATGATACTATGGTCACGGTTTTATTTACTGAAAATTTCACAGTGCATATAGGAAGGTAGACAAAACAAAAAAAACAGTTAGGAACTCATATATGTGTGTGTGTGTATATATATATATATATATACACACACACATAATATATATATACATAATATATATAATATATACATATATATGAATAAAATAATTATTTTAATATATTTTAATATAAGTTTGAACAAATTTCTGTAAAATAGAAGGGGAAGGCTATCACTGCTAACCAAATTAGATGGAATGGACTTCACAGAAAGGGGATGTGCATGACTTTCTAATGCTGAGTTGGCGCTTGCTGGGTGGACAAGAGTGAAAGGGCAGTCCTTACAGGAGGATATCTGCAAAGGTGCTGGAATATTAAAGATCTGGCACACTGGAGGGATGGTAAGAACTGTGATATGGAAAAAGATTCCTCCACATTAAAACCTGGGTCAGGATTTTAGAAGACATAGTTTCATGCCTGGAAGATGATCTTTGCTCTTTCAGGTACCCAAGATACTTTTTTTATTTATTTATTTTATTTTTTATTTATTTATTTATTTTTTTTTAAGATACTTTTTTTAAAGCAGAGAATTAATATAATTTAACATTTTTAACTGATGGTTCTAGTAGTAATGTGGTAAGAATACTTGAAGGAAGAGATGTGTTAGCAGTAATGAGGGTTAGAAAAGTGTGCTGTACTTCAGAAGAGGAACCACATGAGACTGAACTAAGACATTCCAAAGGGGTGGAGAGGTGAGTGAGTCATACATACAGTAAAAGATACTTTTGGGAGAGAATTTGGGAGATCTGGTAATCAAGTAGATGTACAGACAGAAGGAGGGATTAAATGTACTAGTTTATGAGTTCTGATGAATGATGACCAGTAATTAAAACAGGAAATACAAACTGAAAGTAAATGGATTGTGTGTTTAGTAAATAATGTATTTACTAATTTTGTTTCGACTATGTTTGTGGGGCCTTGGGGCATCAGTTTGGAAATGCAGATTTGATATCTGGAAAACACACAGGAACTAGATAATAGATATTTGGATCTTGTGTCATATATTTTGGAGTCAGAGACCTCAAACAAAGTTTTTGGATTTATAAGATTGTTGATGACATTATCCAGTGTTCCCAAGGGGAATTGGCTGTGAGATCAGTGTTAGCAAAAGTACAACAATGGGATTAGAAAGTATTTTATCATGAGAGACTTAATTAAACAACCCCATGCTCTAGTTTTTTAAAACTAGTTTTTTAAAAATTAAAAACTCTAGTTTTTTATGCTCTAGTTTTTTAAAATTAAAAACAAAAAAAGATTGCCATTCATATTTCCATTATTTCAGTTGAAATCAGAAACTTTTAATCCTCTCAAACTGTATCTATACCTGCAAATTAAGGGGAGGCAGAGCTACATTTTATTTTATTTTTGGTAATTCTTATTTTCCCTCAAACATAAAAAAATGCAGTTATACTTGTGTACATTCTATTAATCCCTCAATTCATAAATCATACTTTTGTATATATTCATTCTATTAGTTTCTTAATTCATAAATTACTTTTTGTTTCTAGTGTTCAGTGTATAAAAGTTTTCTAGTAAAAAAAGCATTCTTTTAATTCCAAAAGAATGATCCTACAAATATTCTTAAAAAGTGAGATTTTTGAAAATGCTTGATGAGAAACTTGGCAGTAGACTCTTTGAGATTGCCTCAGGTAAATGCATAATAATTGAATAATAACTTGTCTGCTTCTTGCAAATGGAAGAAAGATACATGCAATCATTTTTAATAACTTCCATGTGCCTGATAAGAATCTGTGGCTATTTTATTTTCTAAGCACTCTAATTATTAGCAGGGGGAAAAAGCCAAGAGATGCAAGAGCATCAATATGCTCTTTTCTTTTCTCTCCTCAGAAATAAAAGTAAATTCAGTGTGTGATAACAACAGCTAGTAATGCTCTTCTCACTTTTATATTAATGACTAGCAATGTAAATGCCTGGGGCATCGCCTTCAGGTTTTGATAGTTGTGAAACCCAGTGCTAAGACTTAACAATGGAAGAAATGGCTTCTCCTGCTCTGTAAAGATTAGTGATATTCTTTAAGATAATGCTGCAGGTACATAGCCAATAGCTTTCTTCAATCTGGATGGATTTTGAAAGAGCCTTTCTCTTGGGACTCATCAATAAAACATTCGATTCAGCTTCATCTTAGACCAATCTTTTAAAGGAGATAGGTTTAATACAGAATAAAGATTATAATATGAAAGCCAGAAGAAGTACAATTTGCAAATGAAAATGAACAGAATGGGGAGGCACAGGGAAGGAAGGTTTCCAGTGATAAATTAAAGTTAGGAAATTATAGCTTTAATTTAGCAGATGCATTTTTTTCAAGAGAGATATCAAAACATTTAGATGAGAACACATTTTTTTAAGTCAGACTTTTGAAGTAAATGGCTTTCTTTAAAACAAATAACTCTAGCCACATACTTAAAACCCACATCATAAACTTAGACATTAATTGGGTCTAGCTGGATCTAGAAAGAGATAAATATTGATTTATGAAATGAATAAATGAATAAATTGGGTTTGGGTGGGGAGTGAGTTATATATCTAGTTTTTGTTCTAAAATGTTGAGCCCTTTGAATAAATACAAACATACACACACACACACATACACACACTTAAATTTAGAACTTTTCTTTTAGGAAGAGTCATTAACACTCTCTCTCTTCTAGGAAGACAATGTTAAATAACTTGGCTTCATAATAGGACCTTGTATTATGTGGGACAAACCTTTGTGTGTAGAGATCTATATGTAGGTTTATAGTCAGAATACTTGGCAGCTTGAGTTTGTCCAGTAGCCAGACAGCAAGCAAGCAAACAACAAAGACAACAATAACAAAACAAATTTTAGGCCAAGAGAATAATCTGTGGAGAAATGATGTTTTTGCTTAGGACAGGTGATAAAATTCCAAATGGGCACTATTAATGAGTAGAGTGAGTCTCAAGTGCTATTAAGATGGTTTTAGGCAAGGGAACAATAAATGACAAATACTGCCTTGGTGCTCATTAAGCACAAGACTGCTCTATTATTAATCAGGCTTTTGCCATTAAGGAAGCTAATAAGTTGTGCTGGACCGAAGGGGCCCTGGTTTTGCCAGCACTGCAGATCCAAGTGGCTCTGGTCCTCCCAATCTTCAATCTGAATTTTGGAATCTGTAGTTTTAATGAGATGCAAAACTAATACTTCTCATGTCAGTGTAATACCTTTGGAACTTGCTATCATACTAAAGAATATGAGAAGATTTGAAAAGAGAAAGGAGACCAGGCTAACTCAGGTTCTGATCTCTCTAACCACACAGAATTCATCATTATTCCAATCAAAAAAATTAAGCTCCTATGTGCCAACTACTATTTTAGGCACTGGGATTATAGTAGTGAAAAACTAAAATAACAACAACAGCAGAATACCCCCTTCTTATGGAGCTCACATGCTAGTTCGTAGAGGAATAAAAAGATACAAAAAGATCACTTCAAGTGGTTAAAATAGCAATAAAGCACAATGAAGCATGTTACAGTGCTGGAGAGGACTGGATGAGGGCGTCCATTTTCAGCTACATAACAGATTTACAACACTGGCCAATATCTCAATTGTGTTGGGAAAAAATGTAAAAATATTTTAAAGCATATTTTAAAATATTCCAGTGTACTAAAAAAAAGAAAAGAAGTTCACAAAGCAAAAATTAAGGAGAGAAGAAACTTATAAAGGTAAGAAGAGCACAGAGTTTGGCTTCTGTCTTAAGAGTATTTGTCAAATCCAGTGAATATGAACTTGGGTTTTTCATTGCCTAACTGGACATGTGGAAGAAAAAAAAAAGGTTTGTGCAAGAGGGAGAGGCTAAGAGGAGATCTCTCCTCATAAAGCTGAGACCCCAACTGGCTAACTTTTAGTGGGTAGGTACCACAAATAAAACTTCCATTCTTAGGAGAGCCCAAAGAGATTTTTCAGTGATGAACCTGACTGATGGATGAAAAGGGAAAAATATTTTCTGAGAATTTATAAATACAACTAGGATCTGTGGCTCTGAAGCCCAAACTCATGCTACCTGAACAGTATAGAAAAAACAATCAGGGATCCCTGGGTGGCGCAGCGGTTTGGCGCCTGCCTTTGGCCCAGGGCGCGATCCTGGAGACCTGGGATCGAATCCCACGTCGGGCTCCCAGTGCATGGAGCCTGCTTCTCCCTCTGCCTGTGTCTCTGCCTCTCTCTCTCTATCTGTGTGTGACTATCATAAATAAATAAAAATTTATAAAAAAAAAAAGAAAAAAGAAAAAAACAATCAAGCCAATAATTTGTGGTTAAGTGATCCCTGATATGTAGTTCCCCAGAAAATAGGCAGAAGCAAATCCTCTCATAAAGGGTCTACTTTGAATTTGGTCTTAAAGATTTTTCCACACTTATAGTGCCAAGAACTGTGATCCTACAGTAAATAAATAAAAAATCCCCAAACCCCCAAACTCAGGAAACTCCAAAACTGATACTTTATAGATACACACACACACTCACACACACAGACACACCCAGACTTGCAAATTACTTGGATATTAACACTGCAGACTCAGAATACAAGATAATTACTTTTAATATACATTTTAAAAAGAAGGAATTGCAAATATGAAAAGTAAGAGACTATACAAAATGACTAGAGATAACTTTTAAAATTAAAAGGAACTTACAAAGAACTTATAAAGCTTATAAAAAGTATATAATAATAATAACTAAAACATAGTAGATCGACGATAACAGCTTAAACCCATTTAATAAGGGAATTAATAATTTGGAATATGGGATGCCTGGGTGGCTCCGCAGTTAAGCATCTGCCTTTGGCTCAGGGCGTGATCCCGGGTCGGGGAATCAAGTCCCACATCGGGCTCCATGTGAGAAGCCTGCTTCTCTCTCTGCCTATGTCTCTCCCTCTCTCTCTCTCATGAATAAATAAATAAATAAATAAATAAATCTTTAAGAAAATAATAATTTGGAATATAAAATTAAAGAAGTCACCCAGTATATAACATAGAGAGTATAAGATAAATGAAAAATATGAACAACCAAGACATATAGAGTATATAAAGAGAACATTTATTTTTTTTAAAGATTTTATTTATTCATGAGAGACACAAAGAGAGAGGCAGGGAGCCTGGGTGGCTCAGCAGTTGAGTGTCTGCCCTGCATGGAGCCTGATGTGGGACTTGATCCCAGGACTCCCGGATCACACTCTGAACCAAAGGTAGATGCTTAACTGCTGAGCCACCCAGGCGTCCCTATTAAGAGAACCCTTAATGTATACCTAGAAGGAGGGAAATGATATAGAAGAATAAATATTTAATGGCTGAGTTTTCAGACATGAAAAATAAAAACAACCAATAGATTCAGAAAGTCTAAATTCTCAAACATAATCAAAAACTGATATTTTAAAATGTTGGCTACACATTTCGCCAAATATCATAATTGAAGTACCAATAAACCTCAAAGGATTGATCACATATAGATTACATAGTCCTTTTACTCTACAATTTAGTTCGGTGTTAATAGCAGAGAGATAATCAGCCTAATATATATTTTGAAATTAAGCAACAATCTTTCAGTGAACACTTGTGTGAAAGAAAATAATCACAAAAGGGATTAGATAAGAATACCTTAAAGCCACATGCTAGTGATAGTAATGCCTGGATATAATGAATTAAGCATTCAAGCTGAGAAACCAGGGGGAAAAAAGCTAAATAGGATAAACTGACAAAAATGGTGAAAGAGAACAATGAACACCTTCATTAATTTTCTCTAGTTGTGTATCTAGTCTCTCAAAAAGTGTCAGTGACAATGACATTTGCATCATCATCTATTTCTTCTATAACTCCCTTTACATATTATTTGAATTCTGCAAAATATTTGCACAGTATGATAGAACCTTTTGCCATACTGTATACATATTCCTCATTGGTGATTCCTGCCCTGAGGTTTCAGTGTTTTCAGTTGCATGCTTTTGACATATTTCTTCCAAAATGTAGTTAAGCAACTGTATGATCACTAGTTTCTTTGTAATTACCATTTTCTTTCAATGCGGCAGGTAACTTCAATTCTTTTTTTTAATTTTTTTTTATTTTTTTTAATTTTTATTTGTTTATGATAGTCACAGAGAGAGAGAGAGGCAGAGACACAGGCAGAGGGAGAAGCAGGCTCCATGCACCGGGAGCCTGACGTGGGATTCGATCCCGGGTCTCCAGGATCACGCCCTGGGCCAAAGGCAGGCGCCAAACCGCTGCGCCACCCAGGGATCCCGGTAACTTCAATTCTTTAGCCTGAATGGTATCCTTGACTGAGATTTTTGTTTATTACAACCTTCTATCCAAAGTAGAAGGAAATGCTCTATTTCAATCATGAAAATCAATCAACTTTCTGTTCTTAGTAAAATTTAAGCTAAACAACGCTGAAGTGACTTTATCTGGTTTTTAAAGTTCACCAGGAGTGCCTAGGTGACTCCATTGATTAATTCTCCAACTCTTGATTTCGGCTCAGGTCTTGATCTCTTGATAATGACCTGTGTGAGACTCTGAGCTCAGTGTGGAGTCCATATGTCCTTCTCCCTCCTCCTCTGCCCCTCCCCCTGTTTGCTCACTTGTTCATTCTCTCTCTCTTTTGCTCACTCTCTAAAAAAAAAATAAATAAGTAAATAAAATCTTTAAAAAATAATTTAAAAATTCATCAAACTTTCTCAATGTAGGCCTAGATTTGGTCCTATCTTTGCTTTTATCATTTTCAATTATTCTAACCACTTCCCAAAATCACTCACAGTGATTTGTTTTTCATGCTACTTTCATCTCTGTTGGTCAATCCCTTCTTTTCATTATCTATATCTGAAATCATCATGCTTGCCACAGAGGCAAGGAGGTAAACACAACTACACACTTTACTGTCTGTTCATGAACTGAATAACAGTTGCTCTGTAACCAGTCACTAAAAGATTGGAAAAAAAAAAGTGACACAATTATGAAATGACTCACAGTTAATATACTGTGATGACTGAAATTTTAACTGTGTTGTTGGGGAACATGTATTTCTGAACTAAACTGTAAAAATTGAAAATTATGGATATCAGAACACTGCAAAGCAAGACTGCTTGAATATTAATAGTGAAAACTGAAAAATTCAAAAGCTGGTCCTCTTAAAAGACTAATAACATTGACAGATCTCTCTCTCTCTCTCTCACACACACACACACACACACACACAACACACACACACACACACACACACACACGGAATGATAGTGACATTTTGTGGCAATGATATACTAAAAGGATATTATGAAATATTATAGCCACAAGTTGCTACAAAATTATTAAATTCCTAAGCTTAACTTCTCAAAAATGAAACAACAACAAAAAAACCTCAACCAATTACATAATCTTTTAAAAGTTGAAAGAGAAGCTTAATATCTCCTTGAAGTAAAATAGTAGATACAGAGAGCTATTCTGCTAAATCATAGTAAATATGCAGGGAACAAATTATGAATCTTCCATCAACTAGCCTGGATTAAAAAAGTAGAGGGAATACTTTTCCATCTCAATTTTTATGAGGTTAATCTAACATAGATACCAAAAACCGGACAAGAAAGTACAAGAAAGGAAAACCGTATTCCTATCTCACTCAACAAATCTGAGTGAAATATTTTCAGCAAAATATTGCTACATCAAATTCCACCAAGTATAATATTGGTAATAAAACCACCTTAACAGATTAAGGGAGAAAAGCATTATAATCTTTCCAATCAACAGAGATTTAAATGGATTTGATAAATTCCTCCCCAAATTTTTAAATAAGAATAGGAAAAACATATTTTAAAAGTACCAAAAAAGTATCTTATAGCAAGTTGCCTGCTATATCATGAAATATTGACATATTCTTTTTCAAATGATAAAGATAGTGTAGCCTTTTCCATTACCATCATTTAATTCAGCACTGTAATAAAAGTCCTAGTGAACAAAATAAGGCAAGAGAAAAAAGCATAAGGTTTGAAACAAAGAAATGAAAGTTTAATATATTTGCATGAAATATGTATAGTCTATAGACAAATCATTATAATTAATGAACTTAGCATGTTGTTAGATACAAAATATCTACCCATTTATCAGTTGCATATGTATATATTTAATAGTTTATACACACATATGACAACAGAATAAATCATCTTTTAAACATATAATGTATATATAATGTATATAATTTACAAACTAGTTAAGAATCTAAAATAATGCATAATTCTTTAAAAAAACCCTAAAATCTCATTAAAGATATTTACTAATACTTACATATATTTAGGAAATCACTGTCCATACATTGAGAATGCCAATTCTTACACATTCATATTTAGATGCAATGCAGTTCCAACCAGAATATTCATGTCTCATTTTATTTGAACTTGGCAGGCAAACTAACTCTATAATTTATACAGAAAAGAAAAAAAAAAAAACACGAAGAGGCAAGGCTATCCTTAAAAAAACTAGGGGTGGGGGGCAGCCCTGGTGGCTCAGCAGTTTAACACCGCCTTCGGCCCACGGTATGATCCTGGAGTCCTGGGATTGAGTCCTGCATCGGGCTCGTTGGATGGAGCCTGCTTCTCCCTCTGCCTGTGTCTCTGTCTGTCTCTCTCTCTCTCTCTGTGTCTCTCATAAATAAATAAATAAAATCTTAAAAAAAATAGGGGGGTTGGAAATGCATAATAAACAATCATGACAGGGTGATTTTGGCATAAAGCCAGGCAATATGATAAATTTAGTCCATGCATTTTTGGAAACTGGATTTTGATAAATCTGTTATTGTACAGGAGTAAGAAAATGGCACATCAGTTAAGAAGTGGTCCTGAGACAATTGACTAATGATTTTTATATGAAAAAATGAAATTGTATCTTATTTAAAAACATACATAAAAACTATATCCAGGGCAACCCCGGTGGCTTAGTGGTTTAGCGCCACCTTCAGCCCAGGGCTGTGATCCTGTAGACCCGGGATTGAGTCCCGTCGGGCTCCCTGCGTAGAGCCTGCTTCAGCTTCTGCCTCTCTCTCTCTCTCTTTCTCTCTAGGTCTCTAATAAATAAATAAAATCTTAAAAAAAAAAAAAAAAACTATGTCCAGTTGCTTTAAAGAGAGAAAAATAAAAGGCAACTCTTGAAAGATGATATAGGAAAAGATTATTACAATTTTGATTGGGGAATGATTCCTGAAACGAGCCACAAAATGCACAAACCATAAAGGAAAGATATATTAAACTCATAATATTAAAATTAAAAATTTCTCTTCATCAAAAGACAGATACCAAACACTTACATAATATTGGGTACTGGATAAATAACCAAATGATTTTCAAAGCCAAATGGGAATTGCACCAACAGAGAGCCTGGATGGTTATACTAAGTAAGGGTAGAGGGACAGACGAAAGTTTGGAAGAGAAATCCAATTACTAAAATGTCTTTAGAGTTAGATGAACTTAAATTTGAATTTCTGCTCTTAGGTCTGCTCATGGGACAACCAACACAACATTCATTAACTCTTCAAACCATAGCCGTCAATCTGCCAAATAGAAAAGATATCCTTTACTGTATAGGCTTTCTGTGAAACTAACTGAAGTAATTAATAACAGAGCTGACACCCATAGAGTGTTAATGAATTTAGTCTCAATAATGCTATGAAGTAAGTGCTATATTATTCATGTTTTTCAAATGTGGAAACTGGTTTGACTGAGGTCACACAACCTGTAAGTGGTAGACACAAGATTCAAACCCAGGTGATATGGTCAGATATGGTCTGCTTCCCATATCTGTAAATAATTTTTTTTTTGTAATATACATGGATACTAAAACAGCAGACAATAATGACAGTTTTTATTTTGCAAACAACCCTTCAAAATGCACACTATTGTTTACCTTATAGCTAATAAAAATAATTTTAAATTATATAGTTGGGAAGAAAAATTTCTTACTTGATGTAATTAAGGAAACATTATATTTTGTTCACATCTTTCCTTGAGGTCTAATAATATTGCAGTAACTTCTTTATGTGTCAATTTTTCCCACTATATACTGTGGGTTTCTCAAGGTCAGGGGCTGTGCCTTTTTTACTTTTTGATTCTATATCAGTAACAATGCCAGCATATAACAGATGCTTGCTTTATGTGATGTAAATAAATGATCAAAGATTATAGAAGGAGCTACCCAGTACTAGTTTGGAAATAACATTTGATTTTTGTGTTGGTTTTGTCTTCTCAGGTTATTCTTGTCTCTCAAGTTATTAAAACACGCATGTTAATAAAAATGGAGAAACAAGAATGTGGACTGAATTGGAACTCATATGGTTTTATTTGCCTGATATATGTGTGCATATCTTGGGCACACAGAAGTCATTTGCAATTTATTTTTTTTTAAGATTTTATTTTTTATTCATGAGAGACATAGAGAGAGAGAGGCAGAGACACAGGCAGAGGGAGAAGCAGCCTCCATGTAGGGAGGGATCTCCGGAATCTGGCCCTGGGCTGAAGGCGGTGCTAAACCGCTGAACCACCGGGGCTGCCCTCATTTGCAATTTCTTACTGAATTTTCAGGATATATAATTGTTTACTTGAAACTAATGCCCAAAAGTATGCGGTCAAATTAAATATTGTAGATACTTGAGATTTCCAATTTCCTAGATTCCTTTAAAATGATTTTACCCACCATGCATGGGATGTCCGAGTGGATAAAATGTTCTAAATCAAAGTGAAAAGACTGCTTAGGAGTATTGTAAAGCGGTATTTCTCACATCTTATAAAAATCAAATATTCAAATTGTTGCCTGAAGCCTTATAGTGCTGGGTGCATTTTATTATTTCTCTTAAAAACACTGATGTGTATAAGTAAATTTCTACAACTATATGAATAGTGAGTGAATGACTTGGAGGAGAGAAGGCAATGCTAGAGCTTAAATTCTCTGATTTCACAAAGTTCTTGCATTTGCTCTTGGGGTTTACACATTTTGGTTTTTCTTTCCTTTATACTTTCTTTTATTTTTTCCCTTTTATTCCATTTCTTAGCTAGACATACCAGAACAGCAGTTGCAACTTGATATAATTATTTTAATTGTTTGCATGCAATAAAGCTGTTAAAAGCAATTTTAATTTTTAGCAGTAAATAGGTTTTATTGCAAAGTTATATTGTTGCTCATAGCTATCCAATGTAATGGGTACTTAGGAGAGTATTTTAGTCTGGACTGTTATGTCTCCTTTATCCACTGTATGCCTAGCCAAGTGTTACAATTTTGCCCACAGGATAACAAAAGAAATGCAAATAGGAGCAATTAAAAGATATGAATAATACTGACACTTCTTTATTATCTTCCAGGTACCATTGGAACTGCCTGAGACATTAAATGGTAATGATGCAGTTACAGCTATTTGCCAATCAAAGTGATTCCTGAGGAGGCACAGAGACACTTACTTCCAGGCTTGAAAGCTACTGACTTCATTATTAGATTTGGAAAATAAAGCCGCTGTCAATAGAACTGTCTACATGGTAACTGATGATGCCAGGCTCCTCCAAGGAATCAGTACACATGGGCTAACTTTTTATACCAGATAATAGAAATTAAAACTGTTTCCTGTGCTCTTTCATAATGTCAACTTTCTTTTTAACCTCCTCCTCTCTTTTCATTCTTCTCTCTTTTTAGTAATTTTGTCATTTTTCTGTGCCTCACTCTGCTCCTCTTACTTCCTGTCTCTTTTTGTAGTTGAATGAAACCCCATTATAGACACACTCATCTACTACCCTGAAAATGTGATTCTGTCACAGGGCATTTGACCTCAACATCTTTCCTACATCACTTGTGGGCAGTGTTTGTATCTCAAAGTTCTTCAGCCTCCCACACATATCCTGGACACAAACAAATACATGATTACATAAGTGGTTTATGGATAATTATGTATTTATTTTTCTGCTCACATTCATGCTAACCAGTAGTAAAAATGAAGCAAACAAACAAAAAACAGGTAACACTGGGGTACATTCAGCTGTCCTGAATTCTAGTTTGTCCCTCAGAATTTCAGCTTAGTCAGCTGTATGTAATTTTTGTCCTAATTGATCTTAGAGTTTCCCTATTCCAGTATAATATCCATCATTTCCTCATAATGACAATATCAGTAGGCTTGCATTAATTTTCATTAAAAAGTCACAACAGAGGGCCCGAATAGACATTTTTCCAAAGAAGACATACAGATGGCCAATAGACACATGAAAAGATGCCCGATTATCACTAACCACCAGTGAAATGCAAGTCAAAATCACAATGATATATCACCTCATACCTGTCAAAATGGCTAATATCAAAAAGATAAGAAATAACAAGTGTTGACAAAAGTGTGGAGAAAAAGGAACCTTTGTATGCCATCAAGAGAAATGTAAATTGGTGCAGCCACTGTGGAAAACAGTATGGAAGTTCCTTAAAAAAACAAAAATAGAATTACCATATGATTCAGTAATTCCACTACTGGGTATTTAACCAATGAAAGCAAAAATACTCATTTAAAAAAATATATGCACCCTTATGTTTACTGCAGCATTATTTACAATGGCCAAATATGGAAGCAACTCAAGTGTCCATCAACAGATGAATAAAGAAGATGTGGTATGTAAATATACATATATATGTATATTAATATTTACATATATACTATATATATTTGGAATATTTATACAGCCATAAAAGTGAGATCTTGCCATTTGCAATAACATGGGTAGGCCTGGAAGTTATAATGTTAAGTGAAATAGGTCAGAGAAAGACAAATACCATATGATTTCACCACTCATATGTGGAATTTAAGAAACAAAAGAGAAAAAGAAAAAGAGACCAAAAAACACACTCTTAAATAAGGAGAATAAACTGATGACTGCCAGAGGGGAGGTGGGTGGGGCATGAGTGAGATAAAAAAAAATTCACAACAGTCAGTAAAAAAACATTTTGTTGCATATCATACATATACCAGACACTAATCTGCAGACTGAAAATATTACAGCGAACAAGAGATAAAATGTCTGCCTTTGAGAAAATGGTATATTTTATTTTTTAAAAGATTTTATGCATTTATTTGAGAGAAACACAAAGAGAGGATGAGTGGGAGGAGGAGCAGAGGGAGAGGGAGAAGCAGACTCCCTGCTCAGCAGGAGCCTGATGCAAGGCTTGATCACAGGAACTTCACATCATGACCTGAGCCTAAGTCAGACACTTAACCAACTGAACCACCCAGGCACCCCAAGAAAGTGATATTTTAAATGGGGGAGAATAATAATAAACACTTTAGAATTTTAAAAAAATATTTATTCAATTCACATATAGTTTTAAATGTTAGGGAGAAAATGAAATGAGGTAATAAGATTTAGAGTGTCAAGGGGGAGCTTCATCAAAGGTCAAGGGGAGAGCTGAGCTGAGCAATGAGAAGCTGAGTCATTAAGCTGACCTGAGGGATGAGAAGGGATGAGAAGTAGGCAGTCACATAAAAATCTGGGGAAAGGGGCAGCCTCGGTGGCTCAGTGGTTTAGCGCCACCTTCAGCCCAGGGTGTGATCCTGGGAACCTGGGATCGAGTCCCGTCGGGCTCCCTGCGTGGAGCCTGTTTCTCCCTCTGCCTGTGACTCTGCCTCTGTGTGTGTGTGTGTGTGTGTGTGTCTCATGAATAAATAAATAAAATCTTAAAAACATCTGGGGAAGATGGCAAGTGTCCTGTCTCTGGTGACAAGGATTAAGTATGATGGAAGTCTCCAGAAGATTCTAAACAATGAGGCAGAAGTTTAAAAAGCACTCTACTCTTCCTGCTATTTGGAGGATGCACTTTGGGATAGTACAGAGCAAGAGAGATGCCAAGGAGAGTAGAGGGGAGATTTTGATACAGAACCAAGCAATTCAATTATTTAATTGGTTATAGGGGTGCCTTATTTGGGAAAGCCTATTTGGCTGTTTGTGATTGGTTGTTCTTAAGTTTCATTTTCTTGGATCCAAGTGCATTGACTCTGGTTCAGGTTTTGGTTTGCTTATACAGGCTACCAAGACATTAGAGCCACTGCAGTCTACTGGCCTCCATGTTAAATTACTTTAACACTTGATTACTTTTACACTTCTGTCCGTTTGGGCAGAATCAGGGAATGCTGTCTTTTCCTGAGCTGCAATGCAATGCAACTAGCAGGAAATATTCACAGAACTGGTCAGCATGGGACCACTCACAGGCGATTATGGTAAAACACAGAAAAGCTGTTTGTGGAGGTTCTGAATTCCTTTTGAATCATCTCCTTCTATTTTGGAATCCTCTTCCTCAGATAACCCAGATTCCCCTCTCACATCTTCAAAACTTAACTGTTCATTTTCTCACAGATTTCTCTTTTCAAGTTGTATAGATCATTAACTACTCTATGTATAATCTAACCCTAGCTTAAGTAACAGCCTAGAGAAATAAATCAGAGAGCCAAAAATGTTTTCTAAAGGACTCAGATTCTCATCTGGGCAACAAATACAAAACCACTGCCTTAAATTGTCCATATGATTAGAAAGAGAAAGTCCACTCAAAGATGCTGGAGAAATTCTATTAGCACAGGGCAACGATTATCTTTGTGGCAGCTACACAAATATCTTCAGAAATTTATGAATTTTGTATGACAATATTTTAAGATTTTGTCTCTATTTTGATAATACTATATGCTTACAAAATTAACGCAAACATATTATGCATTATCTGGGTGAAAGTTACATCTGGGATTTGTGTCTGCTTTTGATTTGTGATTGCCATGGTGATCATACCAAGCAACTTGAGTTGACCTGATTTAGGAATAAAGAGCAAATGAATAGTTGTTGGGCTCTCTCTGGAAGAAAGCCCAAAAGTGAACCAATATGAAGATTTATAAGTAATTAGAAGACAGAAACATAATAGGAGAAATAGGAAAACTGAATTACTACACAGCACAATAGTAAAGGTAGCTATCAGCCCATAAGTAAAGAACAGGCAGAGATTTAGTGTCAGTTAAATACCATCTATTTCATTAAATTAATGTCCTTAAAATGAATTTCATCAATTTTGTGGCATCTGAGTATTTTTTGCATTTGATTTGCAAATTTGATTTTGGTTGCTATAAATTTTGGTAAAGAATACTGCAATTCATTCTAGTGAATATTTAGATTTACAATAAAAAGTAATTTAAGTAAGCTATGGATTTTTGAGAATGAGTTTTCTTTAAAATACTTTAATACCTAAATAAATTTTGGAAAACACTGATTTCTGAGCAAGACAATGTGATTTTTATCTTGGTGCTACTTTTTACCAGATGTGACAATTTGGTAGTTCTTTTAACAACTCTGAGCCCCAGAGATTTTATCTACAAGTTAAGGATGATACTTGTCTCATTAGACAGTTGTGGTGTTTATAGAATCATGTATGTAATGATGTCCCCATATTTTCATGTCTCATCCAGAACCTCTCCTGAGCTCAGTAGCCATTATATAATCTTCACAGTAATGGCTATATCCGCTTAGGTATCTCAAAGGCATGTCAAACTCAATTTATTAGAAACAGTCTCATTCTCCCAAAACTCCCCTACTGTTCCCTAACTTAGTGATGGTACAGTCATAAATTAAACCTTTGTCATTGACTTCCATTCTTCCTCTTGCTTCACATAAAACATGCCCAGGTCTTTCCACTTTATGTAGTAACTTTTGAATCAAAGACCTCTCTGTATCCATCTGTGACAACTTGAGTTCAGGTCTCAATCACCTTTCTTGGATTATTAGAACAGCTCTGATACAAGCATCTAGTCTTTCTTGTCTCCAATCCATTTTCTATGATAAAGGAAGATTGCTTTTTGAAAAGGTGAACTTGATCACATCTGCTTATCAGCCTGATGCCACTGCCTTCAGAATATAGCTCAATTTGTTACTATGGCTTATAAATTTTTTGATGTTCTAGTGTCTGCATGTATCTCCCAGTTTATCAGTCTCATGTCGGCCATTTTTTCAGCCATCTTCAACTACTTGTACTAGTTGTAATTTTTCAAATATGTTATTCCTTATTTATCCCTCACATACAACATTCTGATTCTTGAATATTCATGCTTACTCCCTATTCTCCTTGATATTTGTTTGCCTGTTAAGTTTCAAACTTCCCAGGCCTGAGAAGACCAGATGTGGGCCCTCCAACCTGACACTCCAAATTACAACATCATGTTTAATTCATTGCATAATGTTACTTTCAAAAATTTTACTATGATCTATTTGCAAAAGATTCTTTCTTACTCATAGTCATATATTCACTGCCTTTTACACATACTATTTTTAAACAATTTTTTGTTGAATGAATACTTAGTACAAAGTAAGCACTGACTGAATACTTGATTTTTTATTGGATGCTTATACTTTCTAACTACACACAACATTTAGGATCTTTTCTGTTTTCTTCTTTTTTTCCTCATGTATTTTTTATCTCTTTGTGGAAAGAAGTTACCTATTAGATTTCTTGAGTATCCCAGGGCTTCTGGGACAGTTCAAAACTCACAGTAGGTGCTTAAAATACTATTTAACTGCACAATCAAATTAATTAAAATGCCAGTGAATTTATAGGTATATTTGTCAAAATGATTACTTGAAGCTGTTCAGACAAAGGCACTGGTTGAATGACTAAATATTTAATCATCTGATTAAGTATTTTTGCACCATTTATTTCTTATGATATGAGAGAGGTGTATTCTTCTTTTAGCAGAAAGACCCTGACTCTGGAAATTATTTTTAATCAGTCACCAGAATAATGTTCAATTAGCCAAACACCATTTTTAGATACTTCTGGTTAACGATGTCCAAAAAATTCCCCACATCTCTTGAATATTACTTTTCCCTCTAGTTTTTGTTTACTTTATTAAAGAAATAGAGAAGGGGAAATCATAATAAACTGTCTTTAATATGTACCTTCAGTGACAGTTCTACTCAGAGGAATACAAATATAATAATAAAAATAAATAATAATTACTTTAAAAGCTTCCATATATTAATGACTGGATTTTTGTGCTTGTCATGACTAAAAACCTTGTTTTAGATATATCTGAGAAAGGAAATGGAGAACAGAGAAACCAGTTGATTCTCTTGACAGATAAAGCTAAGTGATGACAGTTAATTATGATTAGCATCTGGGAATAGCATTGTATTAAAAAGCCTGAGAAGGGAGAATGATCAGCATCTCAATTTCTTTTTCATTATCATGCTCTGTATATAAGAGCATTTTGATGGGAAACCTAAAAGAACAATTCTCAAAGGGTTCTGTATTGTTCAGAATAATAAATACAAAGACATATGGATCTATAATGCCTTGTTTATCATATGATTATACTAGGATTAAACTACTAGGCTAATAAATCTAATGAGTTGTTTTAATAAACTTTTTAAATTTGAAATAATTTGGAACTTAGAGCAAAATTATAAATATAATACAAACACTTTAATATCTCACCCATTTTTCCCTAATATTAACTATTTGCATTATCATGGTTCATTTGTCAAAAGTAACAAACTAACGGAAGAGAAAGAGAATTATCAATATCAGAAATGACAGAGGGAATAACACTACAGATCCCACAGATGTTAATGATACTTAATGGTGAAAGAAGGAATGCTTCCCTCATAGGATACAAGATCAACACAAAAAATTCTCACTTTTCATAGGAGTAATGAACTATTGGAGACCAAAATGAAAGAAAACAACAACAAAAAAAATGCCATTTATAATAACATGACAAAAAATGTAAGCAAGTATAAAATAACAACACAAGAAATCTAAAACAAGTGTAAAATTTATATGCTGAAAACTCAAAACAAAACAAAACAAATCCCGCCCTGAAATCAAAGAAAATTTCTGCAAATTATATATCTAGCTAAGGACGTATATTTAAAAAAAAAAGCTCCTAAAATTCATTAATTAAAATTAAAAAGTAGTCTTAATGGGCAAAATATTTGAGCAGATACTTAAGAAAAAGGGATATACACATGCAAATAAGCACCAGAATACGTATTTAGGCTTGTCATTTTAAAAATGAAAATTGAAACATTAATAAATAATCTATGCTAAAATTTTTGAAAGTAATATTATGCAATGAATTAAACATTATATACCCATTAGAATCTATTAAAATGAGTAATACCAAACGCTGGTTAGGTTGCAGAGCAACTGGAACTTATATCCATTGCTAATGGAAATGCAAAATGGTAGAGTCACTTTGGAAAACAGGTTGGCCAGTTTCTTGCAAAATTATATTTACAACTTAAGCAGTATGGCCTAACAATCCAACTTACATTTATCAAAATGAACTAAGATCTTATCGTCACACAAAAATCTCGATGCAAATATTTGTAGAGGCTTTATTCATAATTTTCCCAAGCCAGAAAGAACACAAATTTCCCTCAACAGTGGACGTAGTACATTTTTCAATGGAATACTACTCAGTAATAAAAAGGATTAAACTACTGATATACTCCACAACATAAATGATCTTTCAATGCATAAGCTGGGTGAAAGAAACCAGAATAAAAAGGATGTATACTGTATTAATCCATTTATATAACATTCAGGAAAAGGCAAATCAGTGGTTTCTAGAGGGCTGGACACTGCAGGAGTGAGGGGAGCAGAGAGAATTTGGCTTAAACATGACCCAGATGAATTTTTCTGTGGTAGAACTATTCTATCTTAATTTTGGTATATTTATATGATCAAATACATTTATCAAAACTTTCAAAACTGTACACTAAAAGTGCTATTAGTAAACTTTATGCTAATTTACTTTAATAAAAAAAAAAGAAAAACACATATTGGATTTTCACTGAAAATGTATTGAGCCTATTTTGTAGGCTTTTCTAAAACTAAATGGCCATTTATTTACTTAACCTCTTCAAGAAAATATGCTGAAGAATCAATCAATCAATCAATCAATCAAAAGGAGGGGAGAGGAGACAAGACTAAAGACTTAGGAAAAGGAACTGATAGCCACATTCTCAAAGGTATACAAGTAACATCAAACTATGAGGTCCATTCTTTCCTTTTTCTTTCCCCTTGTCTCCCATGAGGAAAAGGAATATGAGGACTCTGCCATATCCAAGTCTTTCAGAAATCTAATCAATTCAATATTTTTCCAAATACAAGATTTAATTGGAAAAGTAAATTATTTTGTGTTATAAAGAAGATTATTTTGAAAACCATTTATATACTAATTAGAACTCTAATTAGTTTTCTATAATGAGAAATATGTGATGAAAATTTATTTCTCCAGAGACTGTCTGGGAATATTAGTAAAAAGTTAGTTTAGAAGGAACAACCAATTAAGACTCTTACTTTGGATAGAAAAATAAATGTAAAAAGCATTTTACCTAGCTAACTCATTAGAAGTAAAACTAAAGACAGAGCACTATGAAATAATTAGAGGGAATATTATAATAATCTTCATTTGGTTCTGCACTAGCACAAATAAATGAAGATGATGTATTATTTCTAGCAGATCAGATCCATTTTTCTTTCAGTATTTATCCCATAACAACACCTCCAACACACAGATATTTTTCATACAAATTGCCTCTCTAAATTCTCATCTATTTCTGATCTATGTCCAGCTTACAGTTGAATTTGTATTCCTAAAGCACATCTTCCATCATACACACTCACCACTAAGTACTTCAAGATGCACCACATCTTCCTTTACCTCTCAGAGACTACACATCATGGATTGGCTTTGGCAAAAGTGTTGTTTACCCACCTTTTGGGCTTTATTTCCATAATATTAAAAAATACCCATTCTCTCCTCTAACCACTCTTTTTAATTTACTTTCCAACCTAGGTAGCAGTGGGGTGTTTTGTTTTGCTTTGTTTGTTTTTTTGCCATCTCTGACAAAAGAAAAGAAAAGAAAAAAAAAGACAGAAATGAAGAGGGCCTTAGACAAAGCTGAGACAACATTATTCACATCACATATGTTATCATGGGAATACCAAAGGAAAGGATAAAAAGAAAGGAGTAGAAAAAAATGTGAAAAAATAATGTCTGAACACTTCCCAAACTTGATGAAAACAATAATCCATATGGTCAAGAATCTCAAATTCTAGGCAAGATAAACATAAAGAGACACATACTCATGAAAATATTAATCAAAATGTTTAAAGTCAAAAATAAAGAGAAAATCTTGAAAGTAGTAAGAGAAAAATGATTCACTACATACAGGAGAATCCTATTAGGATTAACAGTTGACATCTCATTAGACAACAGAGGCCAGCAGGCATTGGACCACAAATTCACAAAGCTTAAAAAACTCTCAACTGAGAATCTTACATCCAGCAAAAGTATCTTTCAAAAGTAAAATAAATAAATATATTTCTAAATTATAAAACAAACAAAAATCAAAATTCATTGTTAGAAGACTTGTCTTACAAGAAATGCTAAAGGAAATTCTTTGGTCTGACATCAAATGACACTAGATGGTAATTCAAAGCCACACAAGAAAACAAAGAATGCCATTAAATTAAATATGTAGGTAATTACCAAAGACAATGGTTTATTTCTTCTTACTTCTTCAATTTCAGAAATAAGTTGCATAAAATGATATGTATATAACTGCATTAATGATCCTATAATGTATTTGACAATAAAAACACAAATGAAGTGGTTGGGGAAAAAGGTGTATGTGAAGAAGGAACTGACAACAGATGGAAGCACATATTCATAAGAATAAATGAAGAGAATCAGAAAGGGTGTCTTCCTTTATTCTCTCAACATCATTAAAAGATAAATGATTATTACTTTAGTCACTTTGGGCTGCTATAATGATTACCTTAAAAGGAGTAGCTTAAACAACAAACATTTATTTCTCACAGTTCTGTAGACTAAGAAATTCAAGATCAAGGTGCTGGCAGAGTTGGAGTTTTTGAGATCCTGCTTCCTGGTTTGCATATGGCCATCTCTCATTATAGCTTCATATGGCAGAAAAGAGAGAGGAAGTAAGCTCTTTTGTGTCTCCTCTTATGACACTAATTCTATCATGAGTACTCTACCTTCATGAGTAATTATGAAAGGTCTCATCTCCAAATGCCATCACATTGTGGATTAAGGTTTCAGCATACGAATTTTGGAGAGACTCAAACATTCAGTCCATGGCAAATATAGAAAAGAATAATTATAATATGCATTATTGGGTTTAAATTTTACATATATACATATACACACATATGCACATTATATATATACAATATGTTTATAATTTATCATATATGTGTAAAACTTATTTTGATATTTATTTAATATACGATAGTACCAAACAGTATGAAAAAAGGGAAGAGGGAATGGACTATATAAAATTAAAAGTCCTATATTTTATAGGAACTAATTCAGGATAAATCTGAAGTAGACTTTGATTAGTTAAGATTTACTGTAAACCACTGAACAACCAGTAGGGAAAAAGGAAACTTAAGAAAATAATTTAAAAAAAATCTTTGAAGGTTAAAATGTTACACTAGGAAATATCCACTTAATAAAAAAGAAGGCAATAGGGGATCCCTGGGTGGCTCAGCAGTTTAGTGCCTACCTTTGGCCCCCAGTGTGATCCTGGAAACCCGGGACTGAGTCCCACAATGGGGTCCCTTCATGGAGCCTGCTTCTCCCTCTGCCTGTGTCTCTGTCTTTGTCTCTGTCTCTCTGTCTCTCTCTCTCTCTCTGTGTGTCTCTCGTGAATAATAAAATCTTTAAAAAAAAAAAAGGCAATAGAAGACAGAGAAACAAAAATATCATGAGACATGAGGAAAACAAAAATGAGCAAAAACTGTTAGATATATATCCAACCCTATCAATAATATTAAATGTTAATAATAAATAATCTAATCAAAGGTCAGATTGTATAAATGCCCCATATTAAAAAAAAAAGATTCAACCTTATGTTATCTGTAAGAGACATACTTAATGTCAAAAATTCAAATAGGTTGTAGGCAAAAGCATGGGAAAGACATACCATAAAAACAGTAACCATAAAAGAGCTGAAATGTCTATGCTAATATTAGATAAAATAGATTTTAAAGCAAAAAATGTTACAAAACATGAAGAGGCAAAAAAAAAAAAAAAGATGAAGAGGCATTTCTCTCAATGATAAGATGGTCAATTCATTAGGAATATGCAGCAATAAGCATACATATGCCTAAAAAGAGCTCCAAAATACATGAAGAAAGCCCTGACATAAGTGAAGAGTGAAATAGACAATTTAACAATGATAGAGACTTTAACACTTCTCTCTCAATAACGGAAAGAATAAGTAGGCAGAAGATCAACAAAGAAATATTAGACTTGAGTAATACCACAAAACAACTAGGCCTAGCAGACATCTATAAAACACTTCATCCAGCAGCAGCAGAATATATATTCTTCTCAAGCACACATGGACCTTCTTTCTCCAGGACAGATTGTCTGCTAGGCCGTAAAACAATCACTAATAAATTTGAAGAACTGAAGTATTGTCAGCTGGTTAGGTGGCAGAGTAGGAGGACCCTAAGCTCACCTCTAACCACGATACTAGATAACACTCACATCAGCATAAATAACCCAGAAAATAACCCAAAGACTGGCTGAACAAACTCTACAACTAAAGGCAGGAAAGAGGCCACACACAAGAGGGTAGGGAAGGCAAAGATGAGGTCTGGGAGTGACATGAACCATGGCCATCCATGGTGGGCAGAGAGTTGGTGGTGCTGAGAAAAGCGGAAAACAGAATTTCACACTTGGGAGCCCTGGAACAGGAAGGACAAATAAATCTCCACAATGTTTGCTTTTGAAAGTGAGAGGGGCAGAATTCTTTCAGTTCTTAAGACCATCAGGAGTCTTACACCTAGAATTTTAAAAATCAGTAGACTGATCTCTGGGAGAACCTGGAAAGTATTAAGCAGCAGAGACCTTGCCCTTAAAGAGACAGTATGACAAACAGACTGGGCAGATATGGCGTGGAACCAGTAGTTTGAAAAACACTGTGTGTAAATGGAAGGGAAATTATTTGCTCATCTGAGTATACACAGAGAAATAGGGTACGTAGGGAGACCTGTCTAGGAACAAAGGAGCTGGCAGGCACTGTTTCCTTCCCCAGTATAAACAATGCTATCTTTCTGTACCACAGCATAAACAAAGGCCACATGGAAGAACAAGGACAGCACTGATACTCCTTACCTAACTTGCTCACAACAAACTCTCCCTCCCCATGCTTTGGAGGGTCTGTCCATCCCAGTCCCAATACCCAAGTCTCAGTGCTATGGGCCTCTCCCCTAGAAGACTGATCACAAACCCTGACAACACCACATTTCCTGACCTGTGCTGGACCTCAGTTCTGGCAGTGGTAGGGGCACAAGTCGACCAAGAGCAGACTACTTTGATGTCTGCAATGAGCAAAGAGAACCTCTGTAAACAACTGGACTGAAAGAAAAAGAGGCTAAGTCTCAATCACAGAGCACATGCAACACACAGAGGAAACCTCCCTGAATCAACAGAGGCTGAGGTACAGGAGGCACTGAACTGCACTGTACTAAAGGACCTCTTCTTCATAAGCTTATTAGCATTAAGAGCAAGAGAAGTAGCTGACTCTTCTAATATAGAGAAACAAACACAGAAAGACAGAAAAGGAGACAAAGAAACATCTCCCAAATGAAAAAACAGGACCAAACCACACCAAAAGGCCAAAGCAAAACAGATATAAGTAACATGCTTGATAGAGAATTTAAAGTGATGATCACAAATATACTCAGTGGACTGGAGAAAAGAATGGAAGACATCAGAGAGAAAAAAGGCCCAATTCGAGATCAAGAACACAATAAATTAAATTAAAATACACTTGATGGAATAAATAGCAAGCTAGATGAAACTGAGGAATGAATTAATGACCAAGAACAGAGTAATGGAAAGTAACCAAGCTGAGCAAAGAAAGGGGAAAGAAATTATGCAAATTGAGAATAGACTCATGTAACTCATGACTTCATCAAGCATAGTAGCATCCATATTATAGGGATCTCAGAAGAAGAAGATATAAGGGGGCAGAAAATTTGTTTGAAGGAATAATAGCTGAAAACTTTCCTAATCTGGGGAAATAAAGTTCCCAGGTCCAGGTGGTACAGAAATCCCTCCACCCCCACCAATTCAACCCAGGGAAATCCACACCAAGACACATAGTAATTAAAATGGCAAAAGCACAAAACAAAACAAAACTTAAAGCATTAAGAGAAAAGAAGAGAGTTATATACAAAGGAAACCTCATAAGGCTATCAGTGGATTTCTCAGCAGAAAGTTTGCAGACAAGAAGGGACTAGCAAGATATATTCAAAGTACTAAAAAGGAAAAATATTTTGCAGCCAAGAATACTGTACTCAACAAGACTATGATTCAGAATAAAGGAGAAATAAAGAGTTTCTCTCTTTACCAAGAGAGTGGCTTTGTCAGTACCTGAGTAGCTCAGTCAGTTAAGTGTCTTACTTCAGCTCAGGTCATGATCTCAGGGTCTTGGGATCTAACCCCACATTGGACTCCTCACAGTGGAGAGTCTGCTTGTCCCTCTGCCCCTCCCTCAGCTTGTGTTTTCCCTTGCTCAATAAATAAATAAATAAAATCTTTAAAAAAAATAATTTCTCAGATAAACAAAAACTAAATGAGTTCATGACCACTAAATTAGCCCTACAAAAAATACTGAAGGGGCCTTTTCCTTTGGAAAGGAAGACCGTAAGTGACAGTATGAAAGTAAAAAACATAAAATCAGCTGAAATAAATATTTCTGTAAAAATCAGTCAAGGGATTCATAAAATAAAGGGATATAAAATATGACACCATATACCTAAAATGTGGGGGAGAGAGGAGTAAAGAATGGGTTTAAACTTAAGTGATCATCAATTTAATACAGACTGCTATATGCAGAAGATATTATATACAAAGCTAGTGGTAACCACAAATCAAAAACCAGTAATAGATATACAAACAATAGAGAGAAAGGGATCCAAGTATATAACTAAAGAAAGCCAACAAACCATGAAAAAGAGCATAAGAAGTATCAGAGAAAATCTATAGAAATAACTATAAGACAAGTAACAAAATGGCAATATATATACAACTATCAATAATTACTTTGAATGTATATGGACCAAATACTCCAACAAATGACATAAGATGACAGAATGGACTAAAAAATCCCCACCACCACAACAACAAAAAAAACAAGATCTATCTATATGTTGCATACAAAGGATGTATTTCAGACCGAAAGACCCTGCAGCCTGAAAGTAAGGGGATGGAGAAACAACATGCAAATGTGTGACAAAAAGAAGCTGGGGGAGCAATACTTATATTGGACAAAATAGACTTTAAAACAAAGATTGTAACAAGAGACCAAAAAAAGGACACTATATAATACTGAAAGGGATAATCCAACAAGAGGATAAAACAATTGTAAATATGAATGCCCCCAACATGGGGGCATATACAAATACATATAACAGTTAATAACAAACATAAAAGAAGTAATTGATAGTAATGCAATAATAGTAGGGGAAATAATACCCACTTAATCTGATGGACAGGCAACAGAAAATCAACAAGGAAACAGCGACTTTGAATGAAAGACTGGACCAGATGGATTTAATAGACATATTCAGAACATTCTATCCTAAAACAGAAGGACACACATTCTTTTCAAATGTGCACAGAAAATTCTCCAGAATAGATTACATATTAGGCCACAAAACAGGCCTCAACAAATTCAAAGACTGAAATTTTACCATGCATCTTTTCTGACCATATTAAGAAATAAGAGAGCAACCACAAGAAAAATATCTGGAAAGAGCACAGGTACAGGGAGTTTAAACAACATGCTATTAAACAATGAATGGGTCAACCAAGAAACCAAAGGAGAAATAAAAAATTACATGAAGACAAATAAAAATGAAAACACAATGGCCCAAAATCTTTGTGATTCAGCAAAAATGGATCTAAGAAGGAAGTTTATAGCAACACAAGTCTACCTCAAAAAAGCATGAAAAATCTCAAGTAAACACCCTAACTTTACACCTAAAGGAGCTAGAAAAAGAACAAATAAAACTTAAACTCAAGAAAAGGAAGGAAATAATAAAGATTAAAATAAATGATATAGAAATTTGAAAAATACAGTAGAACAGATCAATGAAACCAGCTGGTTCTCTGAAAAGATAAAAAAAATGATATACTTCTAGAAAGACCCATTTAAAAAAAGAGAGAGAAAGAAGATACAAATAAACAAAATTACTAATAAAAGAGGAGAAATAACAACCAACACCATGAAGATACAAACACCTATAACAAAATATAATGGAAGGCTACATGCCAACAAATTGGACAACTTAGAAGAAATGGGTCAATTCCTAGAAACATAACCTACCAAAACTGAAGCAGGAAGAAACAGAAAATTTAAACATATCAATTACCAGCAATGAAATTGAATCAGCAATCAAAAAATTCCCAAAAAACACAAGTCCAGGACCAAATGGCTTCACAGGTGAATTCTATCACACACTTAAAGAAGAATTAATATCTATTCTCAAACTATTGCAAAAAAAATAGAAGAAGAAGGAAAATTTCCAAAGTCTGTAAGGCCAGAATCCCTGATGACAAAACCAGACAAAGAACCACAAAAAAAGAATTACAAGCCACTATCTCTTTCATGAATATAGATGCAAAAATCCTCAACAAATATTATCAAACCAAATCCAATATATTTTAAAAATCATACACCATATCAAGTGGGGTTTCTTCCTGGGATGCAAGGATGATTTAATATTTGCAAAACAATCAATGCGATATGTCACATCAGTAACAGAAAGGATGAAAATCATATAATCATTTCAGTAGATGCAGAAAAAGCATATGACAAAGTATAACCTCCATTTATGATAAAAATCCTCTGCAAAGTAGGTCTAGAGGGAATATACCTCAATATAATATTTATTTATAAATAAATAATTTTTACATAAAATATATAAGTTTTAAAATAATTTTTAATGGGCACCTGGGTGGCTAAAAAACTTTTATTAAAAAAGATTTTTAATAAAAATAAATATATATTTTTTATTTCAAGCTTTTATTTAAATCCCAGTTAGTTAACATAAGGGTTTTTTTTAAAGATTTTATTTATTCATTTATGAGAGATACATACAGAGAGGCAGAGTCATAGGCAGAGGGAGAAGCAGGCTCCCAGTTGGGAGCCAAAGGTGGGACTTAATCCCAGGACCTTGGTTATCACGACCTGAGCCAAAGGCAGATGCTCAACCACTGAGCAATCCAGGCACCAACATAAGATTTAGTATTAGTTTCAGAAGTAGAATTTAGTGTTTCATCACTTACATATAGAATTTAGTGTTTCATCACTTACATACAACACTCAGTGCTCATCACAAGTACCCTCCTTAATACCTATCACCATTTAACCCATACCTCCACCCATCTCCTCTCTAGCAACCCTCAGTTTGTTCTTTGTAGTTAAGAATCTACTTTATGGTTTGTCCCTCTCACTGTCTTTCTTCCCCTCTCTCTCTCTCTTTCTCTCCTTAATGAAAAGCCCACAGCCAAAATCATACTCAATGGTGAAAAACTGAGAATTTTTCTCCTAAGTTGTGGAATAAGAAAGGGATGTCCACTCTCACCACTTTTATTCAACATAGTACTAGAAATCCTGGCCACAGAAATTAGACAACATAATGAAATAAAAGACATCTAAATTGGTAAGGAAAAAGTAAAATTTTCACAACTTGCAAATGACATGATACTATGTACATAGAAAACTCTAAAGACTCCACCAAAAAATTCCTAGAACTGATAAGTGAATTCAGTAATGTCACAGGATACAAAATCAATGTATAGAAATCTATTGCATTCTTGTACACTAATAATAAAACGACAGAAATTGAAATTAAGAAAACAATTCTATTTACAATTGTATCCAAAAAAATAAAATATCTAGGAATAAAATTAACCAAAGAGGTGAAACACACCTCTACTCTAAGACTATAAAACACCGATGAAAGAAATTCAAGATGATACAAAGAAATGGAAAGATATTCCATGCTCATGGGTTGGAAGAACAAATATTGCTAAAATGTCTATACTGTCTGAAGCAATCTACACATTTAATGCAATCCTTATTAAAATAGCAACAACATTTTTCACAGAACAAGAACAAACAATCCCAAAATTTATATGAAAGCAAAGAAGACCCTGAATAGTCAAAGCAATCTTGAAAAAGAAAAACAAAACTGGAAGTATCACAATTCCAAACTTCAAATTATATTACAAGCATTAGATATTAAAACAGTATGTTAACGGCACAAAAATAGAGATAGAGCAATGGAATAGAACAGAAAATCCACAAATAATCCCACAATTATATGATCAGTTAATCTCGGACAAAGGAGAAATAAACATACAATGAGAAAAAGACAGCCTCTTTAATAAATGGCATTGTGAAAATTAGACAGCTACACACAAAAAAATGAAATTGGACTACTTTCTCTTATGATATACAAAAGGAAACTCAAAATAGATGAAAGACATAAATCTGAGACCTGAAACCATAAAAATCTTTGAAGAGAGCAAAGGCAGTAACTTCTCTGACACTGGCCACCAACATTTTCTAGATGTGTCTACTGAACAAGGGAAACAAAAGCAAACACAAACTATTGGGACTAAAGCAAATACTATAAAAGCTATAAAATACAGATACTTTTGTCTATACAGTGAAAGAAACAATCAATAAAATTTTATTATCAAAATTTTAAAATAGAACTACCCTATGATCCAGTAAATACTGTAGTAGGTATTTACCCACAAAATACAGAAACACTAATTCAAAGGCATACACGTATTCCTATGTTTATTGCAGTATCATATACGATAGTCAAACTATAGGAGGAGCCCAAGGGCTTATCAATAGATGAGTGGATAAAAAAGAGGTGGTATAGATATACAACAGAATATTATCCATTCATAAAAAGAATGAAATATTGCCACTTGCATCAACATGGATAGAGCTAGAGATTATAATACTAAGTGAAATGTCAGAGAAAGACAAATACCATATGATCTACTCACATGTGAAATTAAACAAACAGGGCAAAGGGAAAAAAATAAAGAGAGGACAATCTAAGAAACAGCCTCTTAACTAGGAGAAGAAACTGTTGGTTAGCAAAGAGGAGGTGGGTGGGAGGATGGCTGAAATAGGTAATGAGAATTAGAGTACAGCTCTGATGATGAAAAAAATGATAAAAACAGAAAAAAGAACTGAAGTATAAAATACACCCCTTGACCATAATGCAATTAAATTAGAAATAAAAAAAAGAAAATTTGCTAAGTTCACAAATATGTAGAAATTAAAAGACACACTATTAAATAACTAGTGGGTCAAAGAAGAAATCACAAAGAAAACTTAAAAATATTTTGTGAATGAAAATACAAAATACCAAAGTGTATTAGATGCAGCTAAAGCAGCATTTAGAATAATCTTTTTAACTGTAATTGCATATATCTAAAATTGAGAGACTAAGAAAAAAAAGCAAGAGAAAAGAAAAATTTTAATTATTAAAATTAAGATGAACTGGGGATAGGTACTAACTTTCTAGAAATATTAGTAATTTTAAGAAAATACTATGAATAATGGTTATGTACACCAACAGAGTAAATAATAGTTGAAATGAGCAAATTCTATAAACAAATGAATTATAGAAAATTACTTAAGAATTAGAAAATCTAAATAGATTTATAGCAAGTAAAGGATTGAATTAGTAATTTAAAATTTCTCACAAGGCAAAAATCTAGGTTCAGATGGCTTTCACTGTTGAATTTTACCAGACTTTCAAAGAATAATGCCAACCCTTCACCAATTCTTCCAAGGAAAAATAATAGGGAATACTTCCAAACTTATTCTATGGATTCAGAATTATTGATAGTACAACAACATATAAAAAGAACTGTATATGCTCTGATCACCTGGGATTTAGCAGACACACTTCTCAATTTCAAAACTTACTATAAGGCTACAATAATCAAGACAGCATTGTACTGGCAGGAACAATGGAAGTAAGAGTCTGTAAATAAACTCTCACATTTATGATTTGTTAAGTTTAACAAGAATCTCAACACAGTTTATTTGGGGAAAGAACAGTTTTGTTTTTTTTTTTAACAATGGTGATAAGACTGGCTGTATACATGCAAATGGATAATATTTTACCTCTACCTCACAGCATGCACAAAAATTAACTCAAAATGGAGGATAAACTTGTATGTTAGAGATAAAACTGTAAAACTCTTACAGGAATACATGAACATAAATCTTTATTACCTTGAGGTGGTCATGATATCTTAGACACAATACCAAAAATACAAGTGACAAAAGAAGATTAAAAGTTTAGAACATTTTTTGCCATAAATGGTAGTCAGTAAACTGAGAAGACATCCCATAGAATGGGAGAAGACATCTGAATTTCATTTATGTGATAACAGACTTGTGTATAGAAGATTTAAAGAACATAAATCTTTTTAAAAGATTATTTATTTATTTATTTATTTATTTATTTATTTATTTATTTATTTGACAGAGAGAGTACAGAAGGAGAGTGAGAGGGAAAGCAGACCTTCCACTGAGTAGAAAATTCCACTTCACTTTTGATTCCAGAACCTGGAGATCATGACTAGAGCTGAAGGTAGATGCTTACCCCACCAAACCACCCAGGTGCCCCATTACTTTTTTTTAGATTTATTTATTTATTTTAGAGAGAGAGAGCAGATGGGGGGGGGGGAGCAGAGAGAGAGAAATTCAAGCAGATTTCCTGCTGAATGGAAAGCCAGATGTGGCACTTGATTTCACACCCATGAGAGCACAAACAGAGCCCAAACCAAGAGTCAGATGCTCAATTCACTGAACCATGTGGGCATCTCCACATATGACTCTTAAACAAAAAGACAACCCAATTTAAAAATGTACAAAGTATTTGAATAGACATTTCTCCAAAGAAGATATGAGTGGCCAATAAGCACATGAAAACCTGTTAATCATGATTAGTCATAGGAAAATTCAATCAATACCACAATGAGATATTACTTCACAACCACTAGGGTGGCTACAGTAGAAGATTATCAAGTGCTGGCAAAGATTTAGAGAAATGAAAACCTTTATATACTGCACTTGGGAATGTAAAATGGTGCAGTCACTTTGGAAAACCGTTTGACAGTTCTTCAAAATGTTACATATAAAGTTACCATGTGATCCTGTGATCTCAGTCCTAGTTATACATCCAAAATAAATAAAAATATACATCCACTCAAAAATTTGTACACAAATATTCATAGGAACACTTTTTATAGTAGGCAAAAAATTAAAAACAATCCCTATGTCCATCAGCTGATGAATGGGTAAAAAATATATGGCATATCTACATAAAGGGATAGTATTCAGCAATAAAAGGAATAATACTGATACATGCAGCAATTTGTGTTAACTTTGAAAATATTATGCTAAGTGAAAGAAACAAATCCATAAAAACAGAAGGTAGATTATGAATTATGTGCTTGCTAAGGGCTGGGAAAGAGAAGTAGAGAGGGGAGTAATGAGTAGTGGCTACAGATACACACAGGTTTTCTTTTGGGGTAAACAAAAATGCTCTAAAATCCTATTGTTGTGACTGTTGCACAATTCTGTGAATATATTTATTTGCTTCTTTAAAGATTTATTTATTTATTTGGAAGAGAGGGGAAAGTCAGGGAGGGGCAGAGGAAGTGAGAGAAGCAGACCCCCTGCTGATCACAGAGCCCAAAGTGGGGCTAGATCCCATGACCCTGAGATCATGACCCGCACCAAAATCAACAGTTGGAGGCTTAGGCAACTGAGCCACCCAGGTGCACTCTGAATATATATTTAAAAGCAGTGAACTGGGGATCCCTGGGTGGCTCAGTGGTTTGGCGCCTGCCTTTGGCCCAGGGCGCGATCCTGGAGTCCTGGGATCGAGTCCCATGTCGGGCTCTTGACATGGAGCCTGCTTCTCCTTCCTTCTGTGTCTCTGCCTCTCTCTCTCTCTCTCTCTCATAAATAAATAATTAAATAAATCTTAAAAAAAAAGCAGTGAACTGTAGATTATAAATGGGTAATCTGTATGCTGTATTATTTACCTCAACGACACTTTTAGAAAACACAATTCACATCATGCTAAATTTTTGCTTAAAAACTTCCAATGATTTCTCATTTTACTTGAAGCAAAACCAAAAGGTTATGTTCATCAATAGGACCCTCCATAATATGATCTCCAAGTTAACCTCTCTGTCATAATCTGCTACTCTTCTCTTTACTCGCTTAGCTACACACACTGCTTTGCAGGTCCTCAAACAAGTTAGCAAACTCTTGTTTTGGGGACAACGTGTTTGCTGTTTTTCCACCTGGGACATTTTTTCCCTACATCCTGTGTGGATTGTTCTCTCATCTTGTGCTTTTGCTCAACAAAGCCTTCATGAGACAACTGTGCTTTAAATGAAAACTCCTTCCACTAAGGCACTACCATCTTTTTCCATGTCTTTTTTTTTTTTCCATGTCATTTGCCATTGTTTGACCTCCTTTGTTTTGTGTTCTACCATCTACTTGCACTAAAATGTAAATTCCCAAAGGCATGACATCACCTGTTTTTTTCACAGTGGTTTCCTGGTACCTAGAACAATAGGTTATTACATGGTAGGCATGAAACAAAGGTATTTGCTCAATGTATTATTTATACTATGTGGCTAATATCTTTAATTTTCTACTGTAGCCAGGAAATGTAGTAATTTTGTAGAGTTTCAAGTTCTTTTATAAAAATAAGAGCAGTTTATTTTTTGAAATGAAAAATGTGTTAAAAATCACATATATTTTCTCAGCTGAAGTTAAAGCATGAATGTCTGGTAAGTCATATCAAACAAGTAGGATGAGATTCAATTAATTGACTTTTGCTGCAAACACAAATTATAGTTTGTTCTCATATCGCAGCTCTGATAACATCAGTTAATCTTTGGGTACCATTCTCTGAAATATCTTTGTCTTTACTGCTCCAGGTTGAAGAGATTTAATCAGTTTGGCCTGACCACAGCTACGTCTGCCAGTGCCTGCAGGGGCTGATAGTCAAAAGAGAGAAGGGGTGAGGAGACTCATTTGTCTACAGTCACCACGGTAACCAGAGGCAGAGTGGCTGGCCTTGTTGACATTTCAGGCAATGATGTTCAAGATTAACTTGTGTTTTCATTATGAAGACAGAAAATGTGACTCAAAAGTCATAAATTGATTATTGCCCAGGTGCAACATTTGTGTTCTTGCCTTAAAACACATTATAAAGTATGAAATATGAAGGGGGTATTGGAAGGTTACCCAATACACAAAATATATTCCTCACTGTCCTGACATGACATGTGCAATTATCAACAATAGTGGTTCCGTCCTATGATTTAAGAAGTATTGTTCTTAGGAGTCCTCTGCCAAAGAGACTACTCAGAAATGTTATGGATAAAAACACATCATCTGCTATTAAGAGTATTTTAAAATAGAATAGTGTTTCATATTTTGTAATTCTTTTGTCTGCAAATATGAGAAACAGGCTTTAGTCAGTTTAAGAAGAAAGCCATAACTTACCATGAAGACTATGACATGGGCTAGAAGGAACTAGAATCAGATTGAAACTTTTCTCCCCCAACTTTTTCTCCTTTGCTCCTATTTTCTTGCATCTATAAGGGGTTGCATTCTATTTCCCTTTCTTTCTCCTCAGCCCATTTCCCAATATTCATTTTGCCTGCTTCTCTGGTCCATATGGTCAGTTAAAAGTACCTCCCTGTGGCTTCCAAATGCACATTTCACCTCCAGCTGAAGAATATGAGACTATTTGTCCCTCTCATACCAACTCCAAAATTCCTACAGAGATATGTGCTCTATACAGGGCCCACACTGTGATTGGAATTATACTTTCTAAGAGGCAAGGTCACCTTATGCCAAATAGCTTCCATGGTGCCTTGGTTGATTAGGGCGGACAACTACATGTAGTGTCAGAAGCTGGACAGCATCTTCACAATGCCTTTGTACGGAACATATTTTTAAATCTAGTTTCAAAAATTAATAGATGTATATAAAAATGCAGAAAAATGTTATAAATCTACATCTGAATGTACCTCAGATCTCTTCACCAGACAACTGCTATTAAACTTGCAGTACTGGACTGTTAAACCTTAGCCAACAATACTCTAACATGGACTTGTTGGGGAGGGGAGGAAAAAAATTTCCTCTACTCTTTAATGTTCAGTGCTGGGGAGGCTGTGAAGTAAACTGATAAAAGACAGATTAGCAGGAGAAAAGACAAAATTTAATCACATTGGTTTGAGAGTTCACAAAGATGTAACTCAAACAGGTGGTTAGAATTTGGGGAATGTACTATCTTAATAGGAGAATGTAAAGGAGAAAGGACACTTAAGAGAAAACAAATGACTTTACAGAAAGATGAATGGGTACTTAGGAGTACAGATGGAGATGATAGTTTTGGGACCATGTCTGCTTACGTGTGGTGTAGAGACTTCTCATCTCTGGTGATAAGTCAACCTTCTCCAATTGTTCCAGGAAGGAGATTTATGACAACTGAGTTTTTAAAGGAGGCTTTTCTTCTAGGCACATAAGATTTCTGGACCTCAAATACCTTATGCTCAAAATAATTTTTGTGCCATAGTGGCATATTCTGGACCCCTTCATATATATCAGTGTGATTTCTCATCAAGAGCAATTAAATTACCCAGGAAGAGGTTCAGAGGATAAATGGCCCTGTTTTATACAGAAGCCACAAAGTCAGAAAATGTTCTAAATAAAGTCAGCTCCTGAGAAGTGGTAGGAGGGAGCCTGGAGAGGGTATCATGCAGAGGAGCAGGTACCAAGGGATACAGGACAGGCAAGCTTTATAAAGTACAACAGGTCCTGCCAGTGCCAGTCCATGTGAGTTCTGAAACAAACCAGTGAGATGAGCATGTCTGCTATCTTTAGCTCCCTGGGAGGACAGAACCTATCTATGAGGAATATGGCTCCTTAGCTGTGATAATTCACAGTGTAGCTTCTGGAAGGAGTATCTGAAAACATAACTTCTAATTTTCGAATGGGTCTCACATACAATGTTTACAAGCAAGGTCAGCACCATGTGGCAGAAACATCAACTTGATGTAGATATTGAAAAGAGTATACAGTGATGTGTATGGAAAGCATGAGGCAGTGTCTGGCACACCGTAAGTACCTCAACAAGCGGTAACTATTTCAAGGCCACTGTGAAAGGGTGTATGGATTTGTGGTCAAGAACAGGGGCTCTAGAACCAAATTCAGGAGGCAGTACTTGTTTCTTTGCACACTGACTGTGCTAACCTTTCTATTCCTCATTTTCATCATTTGCAAAATGGAATATTTATATAAACAGTCTCTGAGGCTTCTTTTTATTTTTTTTAGTGGGGATTAAATGAGTTAATATGATAAGCACTTGGAACATTTCTTGTAAGTAATATATGTGTTACTATTACCAACAGAATCGTTAACCAGGATGCAACTGGGAAGCCCAAAGTGGAGATGAGTTATAGGATGACTAATCTATGACCTCAAGGAAGTGATCAAAGACCCAGTTTCTTCCCACTGCTCCACTGTTCCAGCCAGAAGACTGGGGCTTGATTTCATGCTACACACTCTTATAATGGAAGGTATTATTTAATTGGTTTAAACAAGTCGACCTACTCCTCTGAATCATGCAAGTCTTGCCGTCTCATTTGTTGGCTTGATTCTTTTTGTCAAAACAATTAGCTTTCCTTTTTAAACATGTACTGACAAATTGACAAATTTACCCTTTTAATCTGTGGCGAGGACAACTAGTAATTTTAATGCAACAGTTGCAGCAGATTGATCAAGGTGCCCCAGTGCAGTGACCTGATTGTTCAATTCCACTGCCAGAAGCGGTTCCTGCTATTCCACAGTATCTGCAGGTTAGTATACATAAAAACAAAACAAACAAACAAAAAACTCCAAAAATCCCCAACCGTGGGGTTGGGCACCTGGATGGCTCAGCTGCTAAGCTTCTGCCTTCAGCCCAGGTCAAGATTCCAAGGTCCTGGAACTGAGCTGTGGGTGGGGCTCCTTGCTCACTGGGTAGTCTGCTTCTTCCTCTCCTTCTGCCCCTCCCCCCCAGCTCATGATACCTCTGTCTCCTCAAATAATTAAATAAAATCTAAAAAAAAAAAGTCATATTAAGAGCTAGTGGGTGTTGTTTTTTTTTTTTGTCCCTGACTAAACAAAAATAATTGATTCTCACCTATAATACCAAATTACATGTCCACATTCACGATTTTTTTTTTTTTTTTGCAATGGTGGGATTACTTTTACTGTCACTTAAATTCTTTGACAGTTGCTAACATTTTTACATTATGCTTTCAAATCATAAATTATTTAAAACTATTAGGAAAATGAATCAGACAAAACAAGAAATTTGAAAACTGAGATTGAATGTAGTAGAAATGCATAAGTTAACAGGGGTGATTTAGAAAAACTTAAAGCCAGAAGTCTGTAAAAGAAAAAAAAAAAAAGGCATGGAAAGTGTAGTAACTAGGACTTCCAACAGTGCAGTTGGCAGTAAAGGTAACAGAACTATATCAATAGGAATAGTGGATTAGCTTATAGCAGGGAAGTCAATCAAAAAAGTTTGAGAATTTATCTAGATAATTACTTAAATATAAATTTTGTTGCTAGAGAAATTCAAAAGAGCCTACAACTTAGTAAGTCATGGGAAAAAATTTGTCATGAACAACCACTATTTTAGTAACATGCACTGATCTTGCAATGGTAAAGTAGTAGTCAGATATTTTTGAAATAACACAAGAAAATTATAAACAAGGAACTACAAGTTTGGCCTCCAAATCTACTTGAACAGTACAGCTCACTTAGTACAAGAGGAGCACTGTGCTCCATATCCAGTCTGTATGAGGCTTCACTCCACCTTCAAGAGATGTAGTCTAGTTGGGGAGAAAGACTGTGGTCTTGGGCAGAAAAATAATTTGATCATTAGCTGGTAAGCTAACTATAATATTAAAAGTGCTCTCACTTGATTGCACAGCTTAGTCTGATATTTTCTCACATGTATATTGTATCTGAAAAACTTACGTGTTCTGGTTCACTTGTTATTTTTTCCTAACCATTTAAGATGAAGCAAAGACTTCCCTTGATCATGTCTGTCAAGACTGATGAAAAGACAAAGAGTCATTTATGCTTAGACTATCAGTATTTCTTTAAACGCTATCAGCTGAATTATTGATCAGAAGGATTGTTATAGAACAATCTCACATTTCTTAGACTTGGTATCAACAGCTCTGGAGAGAAGCTGCAGGACAGGTGACTCTAGGACAGAAGGGCTACATGTAGGACGATGGGAGGACTGGGGAAAAGATATTGGGAAACACCAGGTTGCAAAGCCTGCAAACGTGAACAGAAAATGAGCAGTTTCCATGGACAAGAAAGTCTTGATGTTTAGTTTCTAACAGCAGACTTGAGGCTTGGTTAGGGTGCTGCAAGAGAACCCACCTGGTAGAAAAACTAGCTTCTCAGTTCAGCTTCCAGGCATAGTTTGCTTGAGGTGTGGGCTGGGACAGCTTTTAGAGATTGTTGTTTTTATGGGCAACCTGGATCACTCCCAGCATCTGTATCTCAGAAGAGGATTTTCTTGTGAATTAGTAAAGGACTCAATAGCCTAGAAAATTCAGTGAAGTGACTTCTCGTTCCTAACAAATCCCAACTGTCCACAGCAGATAGGTCATTTGCAGTTCCCCTTGAGTGATTCTAGTGTCCAGTCTGGGGAAGGTGTGTCCCTCAGTGTCCCAAGATTTTTTCTGTTCATTTCAGACTAGGATAACTTATTTATTTGTTCCCAACAGTGTAAATATTGCTATGCCAGGAGATGACAAAGATGATGATGATGATGATGATGATGAGAATAAATAATAATAATTATTGGTTCTAAAACACAGGTATGTGATTAAGGTTCAGCTAGTCTGATACACCCATAAGAAATGCAAAGATGATTCAGAGAAGAATTATATGGGGGAAAAGAGAAGAGATATGAATGAAACATTAATTTTGGTTCTATGAAGTGCCACAGGGTCAGCCTGGTTCTGTACCTAGCACTGTGGTGTGGCTTCCTGGTTTGAAAGCTTCCTGAATATGGTTCAGGTTGCAGTTCCCTTACTGAACCAGTTTTAGAGTTAGGAATCAAAATTGTGCTGGCAGCTCAGCCTGGAGTCAATTTCTTCAGTTTTTTTCCTATGTTTCTATGAATTACCTATATAATTTATAACATCCCTATCTCTATTCATCATAGAGGGAACCATGAGTTCCCTGGTTAAGAACTCATACTCACAAAGATCCTTTGTAGAAAGCTTTTCTCTTGTAACACCCTCAGCTAGTCACCTCTATTCTGTTTCAAATAGACATTTTTTAAATTGTCCTTGATCCATTTAGGTATCCTGTCTTAATCGCAAATTTACATTAGTTCAGAAAAATGTATCAAGGTATATTGATATATATGCCTTAAATTCTGCTGGATTCAGAGCTAATACAAATAAATACAATATTATTTTTATCTTTAAAAAGGTTTTTCTGGTGAATAAAATGCAGAAATTAAGAAATTTATTTTTGATAAATTTTTTTTCTATAGTAATTATTTAATTAGCAATGTAAAATTCTGGAAAGATTGATCTTCTTCCTCTAAACTCATGATGTGTTTGGCTGAGCTGTATTTCTGTTATAGTATTTATTATACATCTTTATAGTTGTGTGTATGGGTGTATGTGTGCACATATAGCTTTGTGTGTACAGCTTTATCTTCCTATGTGGAACCTCCTTTGATGTAAGGCTCATATATTATTTCTCTTTCCACTACTATCCTTAGGACATGACTGGTACTCATAAATAGTTACTGAATGAAAGAATACCCAAAGTAGGCAAGGTATATCAGAAAGAATCCTTAAGATCCTATAGAAAATTAGGCAGAAATACCTCTCCTTTATGATAGAGTTCTTCCCTTAGCCAGGCCTCCTACACTTCCCAACATATCTACCAATTATGAGGTAATTTTGTTGTTGTTTTGTTATCACTGTACAGGCACAGCTAATGACAAGACAGCTATAAACCCAGGGAACACACGATGAACATTCTCTGCTTCTGTCTCATTTCCCCAGCCCAGCCTTGGACTGTGCCTACTTTAATTTATGAGAACCAGTGCCCTGTAGGAATAATGGGGTTTCTGAAACCAGTGTTCTAATGGATTAGCATTTTCTGGGGAGCTTTTCAAACATTCCTGATGCCTAGGCCACATCCCAGACCAATTAAATGAGGAGCTCTTAGGGAGAGCCCTAGGCATCAATGACTTCTAAAACTCCTGAGGAATTCCAATGTGCAGTCAAGGCTGGAAACACTGCTCTAATGATTTAACAATTAATTTAATGATTTAATATACTTTAATCAAGTGTATCTCTAAGAAAGTCTTAAGATGAAAAGCTACTCAGCTTTGTGTTATTGAATCCATCAGAGTTTGCAATGTGAATAAATGTGTAAATAAGACATCTTTAAAGTATCTTCAAAGAGAGAGCATAACTCCCAATCATAATAATGTGTGCGAATCACATAGGCTTTTAGTATTCCAAATTGTTCTAATGTAATCTCATCTCCATATTGTTCTAAATTGAGTACATACACTGTCCAGTTGAACAGAATTCTATTTCAGATTTATGACAATTAAACTTCCTGATGAAACACATTTTTTATTTATTCCGAATAAAAACATAATCAGTGTCTTAAGAAAAAAGTAAAAAACTGAACAGGAGCCTTGTTTTAAAGTTTCTTTGATTTATTTATTTTTTTAAAATTTTATTTATTTGAGAGAGAGTGAGCAGGAGGGAGAGGCAGAGAGAATGTGAAGCAGACTCTGCACTGAGGGCAGAGCCTGACACAGAGCCTGATCCCAAGACCACAAAATCGTAACCCGAGCCAAAACCAAGAGTCAGATGTTTAACTGAACTGAGCCACCCAGACACCCCCTTTCTTTCCTTCAATTAATGTAATGAGTTTCTTCTCACTGAGAAGAACTTTATTTTTAATAAAAGTAATTAAGAACATATTAAGTAGAACTCATGGTTAAATGTTTTCCATGTACATTTATATAACCAAATTTATATGCAGTTATAAGGTAAAATAGCTAGGGGAGGATTTTAGATAGGTGTATAACTTTGGATCTGTTATGCCTTCCTAATCCTTAATATTTTCCCTGTTTCATAGACAATATTTTCCAAGCAATGATAGCTCCCATTCTTTTCCCTTTTCTTCCAGGGAGGGATAAAACTATAAAATCTAGGAATTAACTTTTCTGCCATTCCATCCTGTTATCTTTCTTTCTTTCTTTTTCTTTTAAGATTTATTTATTTATTTATTTATTTATTTATTTATTTATTTATTTAGAGCACGAGTGGGAGGGGCAGAGGGAGAGAGAATCTCAAGCAGACTCCATGCTGAGCACAGAGCCCAATGTGGGGCTCGATCTCACGACCCTGAGATCATGACCTGAGCTGAAATCAAGAGTCGGACACTTAACCAATTGCACCAGCCATGTGTTCCCTACCCTGTTTTCCATTACAAGTATTCCCTCTCCAACTCCCCCACCTACACTTCTTGGCTGTTTTCCCCATCTCTTTCTGTGTTGTTTTCTACTTCCTCTGAGATTGCTGGTTTCACCTGTTTCTTAAGGCCCCAAGGCTATGAAACCAAAGGTAGGAACACTGGAAAGAGGTCTAAGTGACCTCTCCAAGCTGGATCACAGAAGTGACAGTTGACTTCCTACTCTGCATCTGGAAAGGCTGGCTGAATTGGTTCTTATGTTTCCAAATAGCCTACATTTTAATTTGATCTATTTATTTCCCATGCACTGGATGTAAATGTATATATAAATCAGAACTGGTATGAATGTTCATCTGAAAATAGAACCTAGGGAAACAGAAAACATTACTTACTAGGCAGGTGATCCCGAGCAAGTTAACACTTGTGTGCCATAAATTTCTAAATATTTAGCATGGGAATGAAAATAGGTAATTTTTTGTCTACTGTAAAGACTGGAGACAGGTTATGTAAAGTACTAGCAAAGTTCCTGGCACATATACTATACCCTCAAAAAATGTATTCAAAAATTATTTGCAATTTATAAATCATCATGAATATTAACTATTACCAGTAGCTTATCCTATTGTATTTCATACTAATGTAAACTATTTTAATTTTTTAAAAAAGATTGTATTTCTTTATTTGAGATACAGAGAGAGAGAGAGGGAGAGAGAGCACACACAAGCAGGGGAGAGGGAAAAGCAGATTCCCCACTGAGCAGAGAGCCCAACGCCAGGCTTAATCCTAGGACCCTGAGATCATGACCTGAGCTGAAGGCAGATGCCTAACTGATGGCGCCACCCAGGTGCCCCAAACTATTTTGATTTTTTTTTAAAGTGTGTTTACTAATCAAATCCTGGAATATATAAAGACACTGATTAAGTTAAAACTATACATTGAACAGGTGCAATTTCCATATGGAAATGGATTTCTTAAAACTGCTAAAGAAAAGTCAACTACTTAAGGGGATGATGGGGGTACTGGAGGAGAGAAGCCCAGCTACCAATTCCATAAGGTGTATTACCTCTATGTCCTAGAAATCCTGAAGCCAACATTGATTTGTTTTTTTTTTTTTTTGTTTTTGTTTTCCAATTAAATGCTTTGTTGTTTCCATTCTCACCCCTCAAGTTATCTTATTTCATTCTCTGTGAAAAAAAATTTCCTCTTTGAATTAAATCTCTAAAGCTGACATTTTGATGTCAATCCATGTTAAATTGGCCACCCACTGAATCCTGTCAAGACTGGAAATTAAATGACTGTTAAACTTCAGATGAACTCAACAAGAGCTACAACTGGAATACTAGGGGATTCATTCCTATTTGTATTCTTTGTTGAATATAAAAGATCCCAAATTTGGCTATAATAAGTCTATGTGCATTATAAATCCTTTATGAGCCAAATTAATAAAAAGGTGTTTTTTTTTTTAAGAGAGAGAGAGGACATGCACACAAGGTGGGCAGTGTGTAGGAGGCAGAAGGAAAAGGAGAGACAGAATCTTAAGCATGTACCATGCCCAGTGCAGAGCTCAATCCCATGACCCTCAGATGATGACCTGAGTCAAAATTAAGAGTGAGATGCTTAACTGACTGAACCACCTAGGCACCCCAGTAAAAGTTATTTTTTAAGAAAAATCTTTTATTAAACATGTAATCAATGCTTATTATATAAATTAATTAAATAGAATATAAAATTATCCACAGTCAACTATCCAGAGAGAACGGCCTATAAAATTGTTACCATTCTTATGTGAGTATTTTAAATAAAAATATAACCAGAATATGTATCTTCTTTTTGTAAACTGATTTTTAAAACATAAGGCTTCAAGTTTCTATGATAGCAAATATCATACAATACCATATAATATTTTCATACCATTCCAAATTATTGGCTATTTAAGATGTTTTAAGACTTTCTTTTTAAAACATGCTATGATGGTCATTTATATTAATCTCTATGCATATGCAGTTACATTCTGAAGACTAATTCCTAGAAGTGGGATTGCTTTGCCCAATAAACATAAGTTTAAAGATTTTGATAGATATAACCAGAAATGTTTTCTATTTTTATTTTTATTTTTTACCAACTTCTGCCAACAGCAATTTAAGCTCATGTCAAGTGCTTTCTTACGTTGGGGCACTTCTTACACATGGCAATGCTTGGATTTTCATTGCTTCTTAAAGATCTTTCTCATATGATCATTTTAGGGTGTTGTCCTTATTAATATTTGAATGGTTTATTATGAGGGTGGCTGACCCTTGTTCAGGAATATATGCTGCAATCATTTCCCTAGTTAATTTATCTTTAGTATCACCTAAGGTACTTTTGACACACAGACACTTATGTTTCTCAGCAAAAAATAGACAGTTGACTCTTGAACAACACAAATTTGAACTGTGTGGGTCCACTTATATGCAGAAGTTTTTCAGTAAATATAGCACAGTACTATAAATGTATTTTCTCTTCCTTATGATTCTCTTAATAACATTTACTTTTCTCTAGCTTACTCTGTTGTATTTTTATGGGCAATGTTTGAACCCTTTAATATATATTCTGGGTGCAATTAGAAAAGCTTTTAGTGAATACCTTCAAAGGTAGGAGTCTTTGCTCTATTCTGAAGGGACAGAGAACATACTATATTCTATAGATGGAATTTCCTTCCTAGATATCTGCTGTTGTGCATAGGTTTTTGCAGTGTGACTGGGAGGATCATAAGGACAAGCCACTAGCTTGACAACTGATTCACCTGGATTTAAAAAAAAAATAAACATGTAAAATTATTAAACCATTGATATTTGTTCTCTACAAATCTTATTTCCTCTTTCTAAACCTCTACCTCATCACCCTGTCTTACTAACGGCATGTCAGATCTCAATGATTTTGTGCTATTTCTGTTAAGATCATAGTATGTATCAGGATGAAAAGAAATCAGACTTGGTGTTTAGCATCAAAGGAAGTAAACATGGAGGTGACGAAGACACTCATTCCTCAGTGATAGATAAAGACGAGAAGGAATGAAATGAATGGATGTTCCCACAACATTTAGGCAGCAAAAAATCAGATTCAGGCCTGATGAATCTCCTGTTCCAAAGAATGAGAACTTCTCTGGAACACTAGCAACTTTCATAAGAACTGTGAGTAAGTGCCACCAAGAAACATGAATCCTAGGATGGACGTCAGGACGTATGTACAGCTTTGCTAGGGTTGCCAGAATAAATCACCACAAACTGGGGGGCTAAAACAACAGAAACTTATTGTCTTCAAGTTCTGGAGGCTAGAAATCCAAGATGAAAGTGTTGACAAGATTGGTTCCTTCTGGGGGCTGCAAGGGAGAATCTGTTTCATGCTGCTCCCCTAGCTCTGGTGGTTTGCTGGCAATTTTTGACATTCCTTGACTTGTACAAGAATCACCTTGATCTCTACCTTCATCTTTCTATGGACTTCACTGTGTGTGTATCTGTGTCCAAACCTCCCCACTTAATAAAGACACCAGTTATACTAGATTATATACCCTAATGGATTTTAACTACATATTCAATACTATTTTCAGATAAGGTGTTCTAAGGTAATATGGGTTAGGGCTTGATCATATGAATTTTGGGGAGAAAAAGTTCAACCCATAGCAGCATATAAGTATTTCCATGTGCTTCACTTATACAAAACAATATTTTGGAGCCCTTCCCACACCCTTGTCCCCAGCTACTCACCCACTCAGGCCTTTTAGTTATAGTATGTTTATAATGCATATTAAAAATGCTGCTAAACCATTACTTTTCAAATTGCATCTATCCTAAGCAGTAAGGAGACAGACAGGAAGAGTTCTATTCAAACTCATTTATACCATGAAGGCAATTTTGTTCTAATGTACCTTTTATTTTGAATATTTGTGTAAGGACTATTTGAAAAAATAGTCTTATTGCCTTAAAAAATTGAGAAATAATGAAATTCAAAATCAAACTTTAACATTAGGGATTGACAGAGTGATGGAAATGTTTTGAAATTAGTGAATAATGATAGTTTCACAACTTGGTAATGTGCTAAAAACCACTGCATTATATACTTTGAAAAATGAACTTTATAGTATATGAATTATATCTCAATTTTAAAATGCTTATTTTAATATTTTAATTTTTAATATCTCATCAGGAGAAAAACAGGTATGTATAAGCACATTATGCCCTAATGTTGCACTTCACCCCCCAAAAAATAAGAAAAGGAAAAACCACAAAGAAAAACAAAAACAATTTGGTACTAACCCTTAACACAGGAAGTATCTTCTTTTAGTAAGACACACTAGTGCCTTCAAAGTTGCTCTTTAAGACAACTAGTGTGTCTTATTTTTTAATTTCTTGCTAAAGGGATCGACTGAAATAGAATAGCTGTACAATAAATAAAATGGTAATGGAAGTCATATTAGTGAATGAAGACTCTAAATTTCAAAAGCAGTCACACCTTGATGTGATTTAGGCCCTGCCACATTGTAGTCTGGTGACTCTGAGATGTCTAAATCTCTCCAGGCTTGCAGAAATGGATGTGATAACAGTTACAAATGATTTCAGAGAGTTTTAAGAAAAATGATGTGTGTTTATATATATAAATGACTCATTGTAGTATCTGCTGTATAATTGCTCAATAAATAGTAGCTATACATCACTATCACTATTATTAGTAGCAGTACTATTGTCATTGGTTATTATTGAATTGACTATCCTTCTTCATTAATTATATATACTTTATTATTCTTTTTCAGAATGGAAGATTTTTTTATTTTTTGGGGGGATTTTATTTTTATAATAATACATTTATTTTTTATTGGTGTTCAATTTACCAATATACAGAATAACACCCAGTGCTCATCCCGTCAAGTGCCCCCCTCAGTGCCCGTCACCCATTCACCCCCACCCCCCTCCCTCCTCCCCTTCTACCACCCCTAGTTCGTTTCCCAGAGTTAGAGGAGTCTTTATGTTCTGTCTCCCTTTATGATATTTCCTACCCATTTCTTTTCCCTTCCCTTCTATTCCCTTTCACTATTATTTATATTCCCCAAATGAATGAGAACATATAATGTTTGTCCTTCTCCGATTGACTCATTTCACTCAGCATAATACCCTCCAGTTCCATCCACGTTGAAGCAAATGGTGGGTATTTGTCATTTCTAATAGCTGAGTAATATTCCATTGTATACATAAACCTGTATATTGTTTATCCATTGTATTATCCATTCATCTTTTGATGGACACTGAGGCTCCTTCCACAGTTTGGCTATTGTGGACATCGCTGCTATAAACATCAGGGGGCAGGTGTCCCGGCGTTTCATTGCATTGTACCTTTGGGGTAAATCCCCAACAGTGCAATTACTGGGTCGTAGGGCAGGTCTATTTTTAACTCTTTGAGGAACCTCCACACAGTTTTCCAGAGTGGCTGCACCATTTCACATTCCCACCAACAGTGTAAGAGGGTTCCCTTTTCTCCGCCTCCTCTCCAACATTTTTGGTTTCCTGCCTTGTTAATTTTCCCCATTCTCACTGGTGTGAGGTGGTATCTCATTGTGGTTTTAATTTGTATTTCCCTGATGGCAAGTGATGTGGAGCATTTTCTCATGTGCGTGTTGGCCAATTATATATACTTTAAAATTGAAGGCCTGCCTTTTGGTGCAGAAGCCCCTTATTGCATTGATTGGACTGGATAACCGCTTACCAACATACACTCATTCAATCAGGGAAATAAATATTTATTGAGCATTATGTAGCTTAACCACTGGGCAAAGTCGGGAGTCTGTATGCCACTCTGTCATCAACTTTTGGCTCTGTGCCTATTTGTCCTCATTTTCAGCTTTAAGCCAGCTGTCTCTGTGCCCAGTGACATAAGCTTTATGGTTTGTTCAGTCTCCCAACTTTGATCTATTTGTTGTTCAGACCTCCTGGCTTATTCTCAGTCCGTCTTATCACCAGCCCCAGGGTTTATGGCCTTTGATTTACAGTTTACATTAATGAACTGATTTGGAGTTCAAATCAGGTGTGAAGCCTCCAGATCCAGTCATCTATGTTTCTTTGATGTAAATCTTGGCAACCGAGGTCTATTTATTCTCCTACTGGCTAAATTTGCTAGAACACCAGCCAAATGAAATTAATTCTATAATCCTAAATTCTATCTAAAAAGTAATAATACTATTCCCTGCTTTTTTTTCAAAAAATTTAAAAAATAGATGTCTAATATTTTCACTAATTTCTGTATAGCCATGGAATATAATTTACTAGACTTGATCTTCCTTCCTTCTTTATTCCTCTCTATATCCTATCTACCTAAATTGAGAATCCATTTAGCTTTCCTAAAAATACCTCAGTCATGAACATCAGAAAGGCTTTAGGGTTCAGGGTTCAGTTGATTTCAACTCACAAGCATGTTCTCTCTTGCATACATTTTTAGTCTCTTCAAGAAGGACTGTCCATATTCAGATACAGATTTAACATTTGGATCATTTTAAACACATCACTGGAGTTCATTAGCTGAATAATTTATTTAAGAATTCAAGTTCTTTCCCCTTCCTTCTATCCTTTTGCATTTCTTTCCTTCCTTTAAAACTGTTTGAATTTGAAATAAGTCAATCGGAGAAGGACAAATATTATATGGTCTCATTCATTTGGGGAATATAAAAACTAGTGAAAGGGAATAAAGGGGAAAGGAGAAAAAATGAGTGGGAAATATCAGAAAGGGAGACAGAACATGAGAGACTCCTAACTCTGGGAAACAAACTAGAGGTGGTAGATAGGGAGGTGGGCGGGGAGTGGGGTGACCGGGTGACGGACATTGAGGGGGGCACTTGATGAGATGAGCACTGAGTGTTATTCTATATGTTGGCAAATTGAACATCAATAAAAACAAATTTATATAAAAAAGAAATGAAATAAAAGATATATCAAAAGAAAAAAATACTGTTTGACTTTGCCATTTTTTTGATTTCATAACTTTGGTCATAGGAACAAAGTCAAAAGTCATTATCCATAGCATTACTGAGAAACATCTTACTAGGAAAGATTACCATACATTATTAAGCTATCTTCTTATGTAACAATAGAAGCCCATTGTGGGAAAGATAAAAATAAATAAAATACTATCTTTGAAGTGTCAAAGTGCACAGAACTAGTGTATCTACTTATATGGATGAATCTCTTTATGGCTCTGGTTTTTGTCATTTGTGACCTGCTCACAATGCTGGCAGGCATTTTATTCCCAATTCTGTTATTTTGGCTTAGGTATCATGATGGGGCCTTATTTAATTCCTGAGTAGAGCTTCCCAAACATAGTCATCTCCTTGTTTCCAATTCATCCGTAATGGAATCAAAATCCATAAGCAAAAAAAAAAAGAAAAAAAAATCCATAAGCAAAGAACTAAAGGCAACTGTGAAACATGTGTTCGTTCTACAACATGCTTGAGTGTCAACAATACCAGTTATTAGGTTCCACATGGTCAGAGGGAAGTCCTATAAACAGACCAATGTTACTCTATTGCTTCCTGATATCTGCCCCATGAAGACTGCATTAGTTAGGCTGACTTATCTGGTATAAGGTAAGCTCACACTCAAGTTGCTTCATTAAGTGGGGTATATAGGGGCAAATATATGGGAGTGTAAGAAAACCAAAAAAGAGCTCAGAACTAATGTGAATAGACCTAGAGGGAAATAAGCAGTTCCTCTAAGTAAAATACACAGGTACCTAAATTGTTTCACTGACACAGTATGTCAAGTCTCAACAGCAACTAACTCTATTACTAATCATATCCTCAGAATGAGACATTGCTTGATTTCTAGCCTTAGAGTCTCTTTTTATTTTTTATTTTGATAATTCCCTGGAGCAGACCAGATTAGCCTGGGCTGTCATCACCCTATGGGCAATACAAGTCTGGCAGAGAAGTCTCAGCATGAACCTCTACCCAGACCCTGGCCAGCCCATGGGTGCTGTTCTGGTCTGCTCTGGTCAGGAGGATGGAGTCACTTGGTACAGAGCATGATGACCTATAAATAGAAACTTTTCTCAAGAAGGGTGGGTACAGGGCAGATTTCCTATGGCAGGTACTCAAAACTCATCTTAAGCAAAGGAATGGCATCCAGAAAAATAATTTAAAACTTGTATCACTGTTAACAAAAATGGCCTGTGTTCTAGTTTTTCTTAAGGATATCTAAATTGTGCCTTAAAAAATTATGATATGAGTGTAGGATGATTCAGGCTCTCTTCCTGCTACTGTCAGTCCAGTTCTCCTACAGGCTTCTAACACATGATACCCAAGTTTTACTTAGATGATTCTAGCAGACATCAAAAAGCTTGGAATAAATTTTCCAATAACTACAAAGCTACACATCTATCAAAGGAACACAATAAAAGTATCTGGTATAATTAAAGGCAGTATGGTTATTTTTAGAGTCAGGGAGCCGAGGAAAAATATGGGGTTATAAATTAAGGTAAAAAGTGTACCTGTATTATGTGGTGTTGGTTTATCAGTTGTACATACCTACTTCCTCTTTTGACACATCATCCATCAATTTTATTTCTAGATTCCATGGCTTTGAAGTTCTCTTCTCATGATGTTGGTAACAAGGGTTTATTTCATTGGGTTTCTCAATACTCTTGAAGTACAATCTAGAAGGAACAAAGGACATTTTTTTTTTAAGAATACTAAAAGGCAGTTTATGATGCATCTTTGTTCCTGCATAAAATAAAAGCAAATAGCAAAACACAATTTCCCATCTCTACATGTAATATATATAAATGGACATGATAGATTATTTCTAAACAAATATTTTGCCTGTCCAAATAAAATTCTATGGTGGCAGGAATAACTAAGAAAATTTTGTTTGACATAATAAAATAAAAATATTTAAAATATTTAATATTTAAAAATATGTACTGTCTATTGTGCATTCTGTTTGATTTGGACAGAAGTATAAGCCTTTGTTAATAGGTAAGATTAATTCCCTGAGGTAAATCAGGGAAGCATTAGCAGAAAGACCTACCCGACATATGGCAATCCAAAAGTAGCTTCCAAGGATAACTTTCAAGTAACCCACAGCAATAACACTGAGTGGTTCATTACTAACTTTGTCTTACGATTTCTAAAAGTTCCTTGCGGGGCAAATGGCTTTTCTCAATCAAGGACAGGCAGGAAAATTTTAACTTTTTTTTTTTTTTTTTTTTTTAATTTTAACATTTTTGAGGGTTGTTTTTCCCTCAATTTCTGCAAGTCCAATAAAGCTTGAAAACCCCATTGGATATGAATAGAGGAGTCTTCTTATGAAAAGAACAATGTTATTTCCTCTGGCACATGTACTAGCCAGATTTGAGTCCTCTACTTTAGAAACCAGATTATTGATAGATGAAGCAGATTGGTTTACACACATTTAACAGAATTGTGTGCTGGACTCTTTAACTTGAATTTAGTCCTGAGATAACTCTTGGAGCTCCTCTCAAAATATCAGCATTTTCCCATGCTCAGTTATCTTTGTTTTTGTTGAACTGTTCTTAGTCTTTTCTGGACAAAGTATGAGTTTACAGGTTGATACATCAAGATCAGAACTTATACTGCAAGGTGGAAGCCCAGATTTAGATTATGATTTGTGTTCTTAACTCAAGGATTCCTAATTCCTATAAGGGACCACACACATGCATACACACACACACACACACACACACACACACACACACACTGTTTTCTATCCTTGCCGTTGCTATATAATCCTTCCTCAGAGAAACACTGGTATGGGCTTAGCTATCATAGATTGTCAGCAACTAATTAAAATAATTAACCCTTAAATAGGGTTTAATTATTTATTAAATACATTTCCAGTTTATTGAAATAAACAATTTGTCAACTGAAATATCTTCTGGAGTACCCAAATTTAAAGTTGCTATTTGGATATATATAAATATTTGAATTCATTTAAAAATATGTTGATTACAGCCTGTTTTTGTGAACTGGATGGTATTTTTTACAATGGGAATCAGAAGAGAGGACTGTTGTGACTTGTATGTTACTTAATGTAATTTGTTACCGTGACTTACTGGATCCACAGCATCTTCCAGCCTGAGTTTACATGAGGACCAGAGTATTGGTCAACCCAATTTGTTAATCAAGAAAAATAACATCAAATTGATTTGCTTTTGTGTAGATAGCAACACAATCATCAGGGATATGGTCCTATCCTCTTCTTGAACATTTCTGCTTTCTGTATGTGAAAAGCAGAAAGATCACAGCAATGAGTATATTGCCCTTTTAATTTGAGAACTACTGAATCCCAGATTATCTAGCAAATAATCACTCCTAAGTGGTCTCCATCCCTGGAACAATGCCTTCCATCATTCCTAAAACTTTAAAAAAAATCTCAAGTTAGTAGTGACATTAGAATTTAGTTCTCTCTTATTTTATCTAATAATTCTCATTTCTCCTGAGATCTTTTTCATTTTACTCATATTTTCCTCATATTCTCTTCTGCATGTGCTCCAATCCCCTTTCAGCAAAATCAACTCTTATTCATCCTTCAGTAAACCTATCTCACCCACTTCAACTTGTCATGGTTTCTCCTTAATTTTATCATCTACATTATACAGTCACATGAATCTTCTTATTTTTAAGAGACTTTAATACTAGTAAAATAAGTGGATTCTATAGCAAATATATTGAATATCAGCAATATATTTATTTAGTATAATAAATCTCAGACTGAAAACTTTTGAAGCAGAACAAAAAAACAATGTAGGGGAAATTGACCAAAGTGCGGTTGAAAAAAGATTAATATAATTGTGTAGATAAAGCTGATAAATCAGAAGATTTTACTTAAGGCTTGAGAAGTATTAAACTGAAGAGAATAAGAAACCATTATTTTTGGCATCAGCATTACTGTCCTCAGAAAACTCACTTTTAATGGAACCTTGAAGAATGAGAGTTCAACAGGAAACAGAATTCAAATACTCTGACTGTAATAGCCTTTGGGATGATGTCACTGGGAAAGTGTCAACTGAAGGGAAAAACCTGAGAGAAGAAAAGACCAAGTAGAGGCCTAATGGAAATCATGACATTTTAAAATTATTGCTTTGAAGAAGAGTATTAGATAAATAAAATGAAATTATGTCAGTCATAGGAGTCACAACACAGGCCAATAAACAGAAATTATGGAGATTGATTTAATAGGGGGTAGAACTTTGTAAGTATTAAAATGGCCCAAATAGAATATATTACCCCAGAATTTAAGAATCAGTAAATTACTTGTCACTGGTTATGATTAAGGAGAAATTAACAGTAATATTCTGGAAACGTTACAGAAGATATTAATGTTATAGAAGAGATTAATTCAGTAGTAAGAACAGATTTCATTTAGCATTATTTACTAAATCTAAGACTTCATTTTATTTGTAACTATTTTTACTTTCTCTCTAATTAAATTGGGAATTCTCTTAAGTCAGTGTCTGTGCCCAATATATTTACAAATTTTTCTTCAAAGCTATTTAAAGCAGTGTACATTTATAAATAAAAACACTTTAGATAAATACTTGTTGATTAATCTACAAATGTGTTAGATAAAAGCTAAAAATATGTAATGACAATGTTCCACTATAGTGCCTCAAATCTGTCCATGTGATTCTTAGGATCAAGCTTGGAATCCTCTAAGAGACATTCCTTATGCTTTAGTCATAGCTCTTCATTTTCTATTAGGGTTTGTGGTTCCACTTACTAACCAGTATGTCCATTAGGAATACGTTATCATCCTCCATTCTAGTTTCATAGCTGAGCCACCACTGCAGCTGAACTTTTGAAATGAGACTGAGATGCAATCCTTCATTATTCAGTTTTGCACCCTATTCCCCCATTGTTCTCTCCAGTTATTAGAAACTGTGTTCAGAATTAATTCATTTCATTAGTGGCCTGTCAACTCAGTGGGGCCTATTTAAAACAAATCAATTCTGGACATGCACTTGATAATTTGAAGCCAAGGGTAAATCCAACATCAGAAGACAGAAATAGAAAACAATTTCTAATAATGAAACCGTTATATGGTGACAAAGATTATAAGTCAGTTGATTGCCTCTCTTTATCGTTGGATCCTTTATTTTTTCTTTTGACAATAAGAAAAGGTCATGGGTTTCTTCTTCAAAAGGAGCTGTATAACCAATTCTTTGGTTTCTGTTCATCAAGTCTATTTAACTAGTTGTTTACATGGAGATTTTAGAAGAAATGGCCTCCGCATGGTCCTAGTGTTCATTCAGCAGCACTGCTCAAACAGCTATAGCTATGCCATTTGTTTGATCAGTTCCCTAGAAGCCTGAACTGATTATAAAGATTCTATTAGCTTTTTAATTTTTTTAAATAGGCAGACTCTTCTTTTTTTTACATTGCATCTTTGAGTCACATAGTTACTATGAACATTAGGGTACAAATAAAGTATCTGACTAGCCTATTCTTTTACAGAAGATAGTGGGAAAGACCAAGCTCAGAATTTCCACCAGGCTGCTGAAAAATTAGCTAAAAGATGAAGAAGGTCTGATGATGATGATGATGGTAATACTGACAAGAAGTATATACTTGAAATAAAACAGAACTATTTCTTTTTTTAGTTAAGTGTTGCAAACTTGTGGTTATATCTGCATATTTATACTGGTTCTAGCACATAGAAAAATGTCATACTGAATAAAAAATAACACAATTATGGTACCAATTAAAAGCAAATCTTCTCTGTACTTTCTGGTCAATTTTTTGTAGACCTAAAACTTCTCCAAAAACAAATTTTTTAATTTAAATCATCACAGTAGTATCACTGATTAAAACAATTATAACACAAAGGTCTTGTTACTAGCTGCTAATGTACAAAACTACATAAAGTGAATAGTAGATTTATAGGAAGACCTTAAGAAAATCTGCAAATGTCATGTGTAAGCAGATTGATATATATTTAACATATTTTAATAAGGGATATTAACAAATTAACCTGTCAGTTAGCTGGCATTAATAAAGCTTTCTAAGAACTTTTTAAGCTCATGAATTGTATTTGCCCAAAATAAGCCAAGCAATCTTTTTAGAAAAATTAAAGTGACTCTCAATGTAAGAGGCACATCATGATGTCCTAGTGTAGATTTCTGAAACACTTCTAGCCGTTAAATTCTCATCTGCTTTTATCAAATGTGTCTGAATAGCTGGTAAAGCTCTTGCACAAAACTTGATGTTGAATAAGAGGCAATGCAAAAGACTCTTACAATAATCGATTCACTCTGCTGAAGTTGAGTCGACTGTTGAAAGATCCTAGAGCAGAAATGACACACGGTACAAATGGAGTAGGATATTCTAGTTTGGATCAGTGTTCACCACTAAGATGCAGTCAGATTCAAGTGTGTTTGAGAATTTGGAGGAGCAGAAATCTATTTGCATCAGGATCTAAGCAGCTTCCAGGGAAAAGAAGTCTAGAAATGGTAAACCTGACTCTAATAAAATTAGCTTCCTAGAGAGAAGTGTGTCCTGAACACACATAGAAGATCTGAAACCAGGAATGTGTTTTCAACCTGGTCTATTGTGATTTATATGATGATAGACAGAAGCCACAGTCAGAATGAAAAGACTTGCTTTTTAATAAAATCTACTGATGCAGAGATTTTCAGACTTTAAGATAAATGTAAATCACCTGAGAATTTTGTTAAAATATCAATTCTCTTTCAGTTGGTAGGTTGGGCGGGGTAAGGCTGATGATGCTGTGGATCCAAAGAACAACACAAGTCTCTGATATCAGGATCTAAGCAAGGATCTATGATATTAGGGTCCAGGATGATGGCGTTATGGTGGTCCTTTTATACAGTATGACAATTAAAGGAGTAGCATATTCCATGTTTTGTTACCAGACACTGAGTAGGTTTGTAAGATCACAACCTTCAGCTCTGCCAAGATATCCATGTGAGCCAGCTGTGGCATTTAAGCTAGCAGATACTGAGAGAGGAGTCTAGGAGAAGAAACAGGCCACCCTGTTGTGGAGGGTGCCTGTGCATGGGAGAACCAGGCAAAAAGGAAGGCATTGCGGAGTATAAGACCGTAGGGCTGCTGAAGCAGAAACACCCCTTCTTCAGCATAGAGGAACCAAGCAGAAGTGAGAAGTGATAGAAGAATGGAATGATATTGGACTAGTTGATGAGGACTTTGGAGAATCATGCCTTAGATATGCCCCTAAATAAAATGAATTGTTGGGGAAAGTATGAGTCTGCTGTAGCCATTAGGATATGAGATGAAATAAACATAAATAAAAATCAAAACTACAATTATAATATTCTAAAAATTCCAGAAGACACTTCATTCATTGAATTTTATAATTTCAACGGTATTTTTACATACAAAATGTCATCATAAGAATTGAGATTAAGTATAAACTAATATAGAGTGGAAAGGAGGAAGGTAAAACAGGCTTCTGAAGGAGATCGACAAGCTTTGAATTGGCATTTCTTTCAAAGTAATTTGCCCAGAGTAAGCCAAGCAAACATTTTTAGAACTTTAAAATGTGATTCTCAATTTAGCAGGCACATCAGAATGTCCTGGTGTTTTAGAAACAATCCTTTCTATTTCTGAACTTCTTTCCTACATACTGAAATATTCTAGCTTGTACTAAGGGCAATCATTCTATGTCTTAAAATCCCCAAATAATTCAACTTACAGTATAGTCAAACTCATATATTTTGTTTCACAGTGCCAGATATCTGTGATCACAAGATCAGTGTCTGATTCAATATAGCCATTTCTAGATTGTTAACTCATAAAGAATGGTTTCTTTATACTAGAACAAAAAGAAGATAATATTGTTTTAATATTGCAATAATTTGATATTCTATAAATAGCATTAATGTTAAATATTCAGGCATTTGATTTCCCATGAATTATCCAAAATATACAAGTACTTTTGCCTCTCCCTTGGCTGGCCCTCTGCCTATGTTTCTGCCTCTCTCTCTGTTGCCTCTCTTGAATAAATAAATAAAATCTTTACAAAAAAAAAAAAAAAAAAAAAAGGATGCCTGGGTCGCTCAGTGGTTGAGCATCTGCCTTTGGCTCAGTGCGTGATCCTGGAGGCCCAGGATCGAGTGCCACATCAGGCTTCTGGAATGGAGCCTGCTTTTCCCTTTGCCTATGTCTGTCTCTGTCTCTCTCTGTGTCTCTAATGAATAAATAAATAAAATCTTGAAAAAAAAAGTTCTTTTGCCTACATTTGTTGGAATCTAAGTTGATAATTTACAAGAGGTCTGAACACTACATTTCAGGTATCAGCTGACATTGAAATAATTTACTTTCCTGGTTTATGATCTTGTATTTTTATAAAGGCAACCTAGTCTATTGGAAAAAATACGGACTATAGAGTCAAGTGACATAGATTTTAATCTCCACTCTGTAATTTACCAGCATTGTGACCATAAGCAATTCACATAACCAATTTAAGACCCAATTACATTATCTATAACATAAGGATAATTAACTTGGTCAATGATTAGTGAGGATTAAATGGGATAATGTGGAATATCAAGTACAGCGAGTGATATGAAAATAAATTTCTTACTTCTTCTCTGGGCTCTCATTTCCTTACTTGTAAAATAGATACAGTAGTATAATTGATCCCTAATTTCATAGGGTTGTAGTGATAACCAAATTTACTGAAGGATATGACATGGACATTTGTGATGTTTTTGGACACTCTCCTTACATTTGGGTAATTACTTATATTCCCAAGGAGGAAGACAGAAATCTCTCATTCAGCCTCCATTGTAGCTAGATTTCTTTTTTTTTTTTCTTGCTTAAACTAGCTAGACTAGCTAAACTATTGCTTGCAAAGAATTTTTTTTTATTTTTACTTTCTAAAAATTTTATTTAAATTCAATTTGCCAACATATAGTATAACACCCCATGCTCATCTCATCATGTGGCTTCTTTAATGCCCATCACCCAGTTACCCCATCCCCCCACCCACCTCTCCTTCTGCAACCTTTGTTTGTTTCCCAGAGTTAGGAATCTCTTATGGTTTATCTTCCTCTTTAATTTTTCCCCCACTCAGTTTCCCCCTTTCCCTTATGGTCTCTTTCACTATTTCTTATATTCCACATATGAGTGAGACCATATGATAATTGTCTTTCTCTGACTGACTTATTTCACTCAGTATAATACCCTTCAGATACATCTCATGTCAATGTAAATGGTAGGTATTCGTTCTTTCTGATGGCAGAGTAATATTTTATATATATATATTTTATATATATATTTACATATATAATATATATATATATATAATATATAATATATATATATATATACTTCACACCACATCTTCTTTATCCATTCATCTGTCGAAGGACATCATGGCTCCTTCTACAGTTTGGCTATTGTGGGCATTGCTGCTATGAACATTGGGGTACAGGTGTCCTGGTGTTTCACTACATCTGTATCTTTGGGATAAATACTGATTAGTACAATTGCTGGGTCACAGGGTAGCTCTATTTTTACCTTCTTAAGGAACCCACACACTGTTTTCCAGAGTGGCTATACTAGCTTGCATTCCCACCGACAGTGCAAGAGGGTTGGTTCCCTTTTTTCCACATCCTTGCCAACTTTTTTGTTTCCTGTCTTGTTAATTTTAGTCATTCTCACCAGTTTAAGGTGGTATCTCATTGTGGTTTTGATTTGTATTTCCCTGATGGCAAGTGATGTGGAGCATTCTTTATGTGCTTGTTGGCCATGTAGGTCTTCTTTGGAGAAATGTCTGTTCATTTCTTCTGCCCATTTCTTGACTGGGTTGTTTACTTCTTGGGTGTTGAGTTTGATAAGTTCTTTATAGATCCTGGATACTAGCCCTTTATCTGATATGTCATTTGCAAATATCTTCTCCCATTCTGTAGTTATCTTTTAGTTTTGTTGACTATTTCCTTTGCTGTGTAGAACCTTTTTATCTTGGTGAAGTCCCAATAGTTCATTTTTGCTTTTGTTTCCCTTGCCTTCACAGATGTGTCTTGCAAGAAGTTGCTGTGACCAAGTTCAAAAAAGTTGTGCTTGCAAAGAATTCTGGTTAGTATAGGACATAGCTTTTGCTTTGTAAATAGTCTATATTTAATTTGCATTTTTTGGAAGCTGCAAATTTTGACGAAATGGATTTTTTTCCTAACCAAACCTTTACCAAAACTTTAGCAATCTTCAGGAAATCTTCACAAGAGTCTTGCTCAGTTAAATCTGCTCATCAGTTTTCTCCAAATGGGAAAATGACATTATATATTTCAGAGAGACCCAAGGTATCTTTATAAATAATTTATGGCAATTAGGTAATCATAAAAAGTAGGTTACAACCTATCTTCTTTTTATTCCAATATAGATTCTAGATAGAACCAAGACTTAAATGTAAATTCCAAATGAATAAAAATGCCTTAGAGGAATATATTAATTTAAAAATAAAGTCTAGAATAGAAAAGATGTTAAAATTTGGACAAATTACCAAAACACAATTAATTAATGACTAATAGCTATTATTATATCAAAAAATCTGAGTGGAAAAATTTCACCATAAGCAAAGTCAAAAAACAAATGAGAAACTGGGAAAATGGGATCCCTGGGTGGCGCAGTGGTTTAGTGCCTGCCTTTGGCCCAGGGCGCAATCTTGGAGACCCGGGATCGAATCCCACGTTGGGCTCCTGGTGCGTGGAGCCTGCTTCTCCCTCTGCCTATGTCTCTGCCTCTCTCTCTCTCTGTGTGTGACTATCATAAATAAATAAAAATTAAAAAAAAAAGAAACTGGGAAAATATTTTCAACACATATCACAAAGGTCTACTTTCTGCAATACACAAAAATCTCACATAAAAAAAATGAGAAAGAAAAAAAAGAGCCTAATAAAACACTGGATATGAACAATTATTTCAACCAAAAGAATAGTTTAATTAGCTTTTAAACATAGAAAAAAATGACCAAAAATATCTGTACAATGTAAATGTACAAGACAGTCCAAATATATCATTTTTTTTAGGGAAGTGAGAGAATCTCAAGCAGGCTCCCAATGTGGGGCTCAACCTCATGATCCTGAGATCATAACCTGAGCCAAAATCAAGAGGCAGACACTTAACCAACTGAGCCCCCTAGGCATTCCAAGATACCATTTTTTATATATACAATATAATAACTTTATGATACTGTGTTTTGATGGGGCAAAAAGGACTAGTACTCTCAAATATTGTTGGTGGGGGTATTAGATGATGCAAAATCTATGAAGCAATATTAGCCATAACCACTCAGGCTTCAATTTTTAGGAAGTCATGCTCCAAACATGATACTAATGAACCCAAAATAATATGCATAAGGCTATCACTGCAACATTCTTTAATATAGGAAAAAAAATTAGAAATAACCTAAATAAATGTCTACTAATAAGGAATTGGTTGCATAAATTATAGTAATTCCATACAATGAAATAGGGTCAATTTCAGGATTGGGGTTATGATTAATGTGAATGCTAAGACAGGATCATCAAGACAGCTTAAGTAAAAAAATCAAGATGTGAACAGTGCTTAGCAAACCATCATCTAATATATTTCAGTACATAATATTAGTTTATATATATGCTTTATGCATACAGAAAGCCTTTATAGGAATATATAAAAAATCCCTAACCATGATTTTCTCTGTGGAAGACAACTGGCTGACTGACAGACTGAAAGCCTGACATTTTAGTTTCTAAATGTCTGTATTTTGACTTTTGTATAATGGGCATAAATTATTCATTCAAAAATTGATTAATGATAAATAAATTAGAACAATAAAATAACCACTGTATGATACTGCAGTTGTATGTAACTTCTCTAAGTTAAGGATGCTAGTGGTAGAACTCTGTTTGAAAACAAGATTTTATGATTCCATGATAAGAATTCTTTTCATGATATTGCATTCACTTGGAAAAAATAAAAGAAAGAAAATATCCAGGGATTATAGAAATCACTTAGGTAACAGAATTTTAAATTAATGTAAACATTTTTTACATTTTGTATAGATGTGAAAAGACAGATCTTATTATGTTCTTCTTGGGGATAGCCAAAAGAATCACAAAGCCATGTACATCCAGAACATATTGATTTGACCAACTGAAACCTAACATCATGCACATTGTACATTGATTTTTCAAAGAATGCCTGAAATGCATCTGCACATTTTTCCCTGCTGAGTCTGCAGACTTGCTATTAAAATCAGCAAATTGCTTTGAATAAAGCTCTACTGAAAGCCAATTAGGTTTAAGTTGGGGTTAAAACTGAATGACCATGAATCCATATTACATGATGTTAACAAGCATTAACCTGAAGTCATAAACTAGCATTTTATAAGCTGGGTGAGAGGCTGTGAATCACAGCTTCAAAGATTGCCCATCTTAAATGCCCTGCAAGAAGTTTACATTCCTCTTGCTGGAACAGTATTGAGGATGTCCTTTCAAACCACATCTAAAACTAGGGAAAGATCAGTAGAGACTCTAGTCTGATATCTTCAGTTCTGTATATACATGGCAGTTCATAGGATTCAAAAGGCTCACAGGAAAGGGAGCCTGTCAATTTTAGATCAAGAACAAATTGAAAACAACTAAGAAACTTTGCTTTTTGTTTTTTTTTCTGTGTTTCTTAAGTGAATTTATGTCTTCAGGATATTTTTTTCTAGCAATTTCTTCCAATGGCCATAAGTTAAATTATTGCATTTTGTTACCTCTATTAGATTTCCCCAGAACAATAATAATTTACATCGAATGATACTGTAAATGTAATACAGATAATAATTTTGAGGTATTTAATGAAAGTATTTTTGTCTTTCATAATCCCAAGGACTTAATTGTCCCAAGCAATGCCAACTGATTGGTGGGGTGTCATCTATCTCAGGGGGTTCAGCAAGGACCCACAGGATTGTGTGAGGAAAACTGAGCTTTCCTCAAACAGAGTGCTTGAAAAAAGAGGTTAAGAAGAACTTCTTGAGAAAAGAAAAATGGCTTGATATTTACTCAAAGGGACATTTTAAACCAGAAGAAATATTTTAATACCCTGGAGAGCCTACCATCAGAGGAATTAAAGATGAATTAAGATCAGCTTAATTACAATCATTAAAGAAAATCACATTCTTTTATTTTGCATTTCATATTCACTGTGTGTGAAGTTTAAATCAACCATATGTGCTTTATTTTTATTTTTTTTAAGATTTTATTTCTTTCTTTGAAGAGAGAAATAGAGAGCAAGCAGGGGGAAGAGCAGAGGGAGAGGGACAGGCAGACCCTGAACTGAGCTAGCTAGATGCAGGCTCTATTCTAGGACCCTGGGATCATGACCTGAACCAAAACCAATAGCTGGATGCTCAACTGACTGAGTCACCCAGGTGCCCTATATCATGTGTTTTAAAACATACAAACAGATAATAAAAAGCACATACATTATGGCACTGAGTAAGTTAAGATTAATACTGGCTTGCGGGATCCCTGGTTGGCGCAGCGGTTTAGCGCCTGCCTTTGGCCCAGGGCGGGATCCTGGAGACTCGGGATCGAATCCCACTTCGGGCTCCCGGTGCATGGAGCCTGCTTCTCCCTCTGCCTGTGTCTCTGCCTCTCTCTCTCTCTCTCTCTCTCTCTGTGTGTGTGTGACTATCATAAAAAAAAATACTGGCTTGCAAGTGACTGAAAACTCAAATAAATGTCTTAAGTGTGATAGAAATTAGGTTTACTTTCAGGTAAATAAAATCCTGTAGAAACAGTATCAGAAGAGTGGGATGGCACCATAATTTTCAAAAAAGATTTTATCTATCTATTTATTTATGAGAGAATGGGGGGAGGGGTAGAGGGAGAGGGAGAAAGAATCTCAAGCAGATACTATGCTGAACACAGACACCAACACTGGGTTTAATCACAACCTGAGCTGAAGCCAAGAGTCAGTTTCTTAAATGACTGAGCCACCCAGGTGCCCTGATGGGACCATAATATCAGGCACTCGTATATCATGTATCTTGTCATCTGTCTATTCTTAACATGTGATTTCTATTCATGATCAAAACTGGCTACTCGTACTCCAACCATCATGCCTGCATTCCAACAAAAAAGGAAAATGAGAAAAGACATGTCCACTCATTCAGGCACTTCCTGAAAACTGCACATAGTATTTCTTTATTTATGTAGTTGGAGAGAACTTGGTTACATGACTGTTAAAACTGGCTTGAGGAAAACCCATGTGACTAGCTAATAATTGAAATGTATTCCTATAAAGAAGATGTGGTTTATGTATACAATGGAATATTACTCAGCTATTAGAAATGACAAATACCCACCATTTGCTTCAATGTGGATGGAACTGGAGGGTATTATGCTGAGTGAAGTAAGTCAGTCGGAGAAGGACAAACATTATATGTTCTCATTCATTTGGGGAATATAAATAATAGTGAAAGGGAATAGAAGGGAAGGGAGAAAAAATGTGTGGGAAATATCAGAAAGGGAGACAGAACGTAAAGACTGCTAACTCTGGGAAACGAACTAGGGGTGGTAGAAGGGGAGGAGGGTGGGGGGTGGGAGTGAATGGGTGACGGGCACTGGGGGTTATTCTGTATGTTAGTAAATTGAACACCAATAAAAAATAAATTAAAAAAAAAGAAATGTATTCCTAGAAACCTAGAAAATAAAGGGGGAAATATAGACATTTAAACTGTAGATTCCCAATTTAGCACTGAAAAAACTACACCAAGAGTACTAGTTGTGCAGTATTTCTTAAAAGCAAGTCTCAGATTCCCTCCAAGGTTTTCTTCTGAGTTGCTGACAACTCTGCAGATTTTGCTGGTGGTGGTCATCCTGACAGCAGCTATTTGCTCCATGACTATTGAATGTACAGGTCAATGCTCTGTTTGCATGCCTTTTTGCATAGAACTTTCATTTCCATATTGAATCAGAAGAAAATCATTTTTTAAAGAAATTGAAAAAGCAATCAAACTCACATGTGTAGTATGAAATTGCACATAAATCAAGTGAAATGATGACAGATAAACAGCTCTGTGACCAAGTTTTCAGAAACAGAAGTGGTAACAACTATAATACAATTAATGTGATGTGTTTTTAAGATATTACTGATTAGAAAATCACCCTAATTTCAAAGACTTTAAAATGTAAAAAAAATAGATTTTAGAATATCCATACAATACAATTTTTAAACTGACTGCAGAATTTTAAAAGAAGATATATTTACGCTATTTAATCATAAATACTAGAATGGTGTTAATTTCTTCCAAAATAGTTTGTAGAATTACTTAATTTTGATATAAAATTAAGGTCAGAATTTGAAATTTTGAATTACATGATATTCCAGTAATTACATTAACTGACAAGAGTATTAGATATTATTTTTATTGACTTAAAAAATATTCAAATTCTCTCATTACTAATTTATTTTTATTTATTTTTTTAAGATTTCAATTTTTTAAAATTTTTATTTATTTATGATAGTCACACAGAGAGAGAGAGGCAGAGACATAGGCAGAGGGATAAGCAGGCTCCATGCACCGGGAGCCCGATGTGGGATTCGATCCCGGGTCTCCAGGACCGCGCTCTGGGCCAAAGGCAGGTGCTAAACCGCTGCGCCACCCAGGGATCCCTCTCATTACTAATTTAATTTTTGTTTTTGACAATTTTAATTCTAATTTTTAATATTTAGTTAACATTTTATTCAAAATCGCCTATTTCACTGAGAATTTAGAATTCTTTTAACATATAGTCATAAGATTATTTTTAAAATTCTCTTGCAATTTTACAAATATATTTTTTCTTGAATTATTTTATAGATGTTAGTATACTTATTATTTTATGAGAACAGCTTTATTTTTTTATTTTTATTTTTTTATATTTTATTTATTTATTCATGAGAGAGAAGAGAGAGAGGCAGAGACACAGGCAGAGGGAGAAGCAGGCTCTATGCAGTGAGCCTGACATGGGACTCGATCCTGAGTCTCCAGGATCAGACCCTGGGCTGAAGTCATCGCTAAACCGCTGAGCCACCCAGGCTGCCCAGTATACTTATTTTTAATGAACAAGCTATTGAATTTATAAATTTGATGTCTTTTAGTATTTATTATTTAGTTTTGTTTATCATCTTTTTTTTAAATGTTATTTTTTAAGATTTATTTATTTATTTATTTATTTATTTATTTATTTATTTATTATTTATGATACAGAGAGAGAGAGAGAGTGAGAGAGAGGCAGAGACAAAGGAGGAAGGAGAATCAGGCTCCATGCTGGGAGCCCGACGTGGGACTTGATCCTCGGACTCCAGGATTGCACCCTGGGCCAAAGGCAGGCACCAAACCACTGAGCCACCCAAGGATCCCCTTGTCTATCATCTTTATTGTTTTTTTCCACAGTATATTTGTGGGTGTTTGCATGCTTTTTCTAATTATTTGAATTTTAAGTTGAATATTTTTTCCCTTTTACATTTTATAAAAACAGTATATTATAAAGTGATTAATTTTCCTCTGGATGTTGCTTTACTAAAATCCCATGTATTTTTGATACGTGGAGCTCTTACTTTTATTGTGTTTAAAAAGTTTATTACTCTTCTTTCTCACTTCCTTCACAGAATGTTTACTTTGGCAAATATTTTTAACATCAAAAGAAGTATAGTTCTATTATTGCTGTTTTTATTCAAATCTGTTACACTTTAAAAAAAAATCTGTTACACTTTTCTAGTTGAGGTGCACTTTTATGTGATAATATGAGACCATGTACGTTTTGTTTTATATAAGATAGAGGCAGTGTTGGTTGTGTGTCGGCATGGTATAGGGGCATATGTGTGAGGGTGGGTCTGTATATGCAAATGTGCATGAGTGACAATTTGCAGGGGGAGGCACATATGTCTCTGTGTACGCATATCAGTGTGTGTGGTCGTGAGAGAGAGAGTGTCTGAGTATAGGAGAGTAATTTTGAGAGGATGAATGTAGAGGATATGACTGAATTTCAGTGGCATATATTCATTGGCTGTTTGTTTCTGTTTGTGTTTGGGTATGTATTTTATGTAGGATGAACATTTATGTGTGTAGGGTTTCTTTGTGGTGTATGTGTGTGTGTACACATGTATGTGTGGGGTGAGGGGTATGTATAAGTGTTCATGTGTAAGGCACGTCTGTTTCTGTATATAAGGAGGGGATTTGCACATGTAGGTAGCTATATGAGTGTGTTTGTTGGGGATAGGTTTGTGTGTGTGGTGTAGTGTTTGTGTGCAACTTGGAGGATTTGTATGCATGTATATGATGGGCATGGGTGGATGTTAGTGTGGGTATACAGTGGCAGAGAGACTGGGTAGCACACAAGAGGACTTCAGGATAAGGGAGTGTAAGGTATACCAGGTACAAGTGCATCAAAGTGACTGAGCAGGATGTTCCAGTAGCTCTAAGTCAGCCCGAAAGATGGGCCCATGTGGGAAAGAAGAGAAAACTGATCAGGCAGGGAGACAGGAATTTCACAATGAGAGGCTGGGCTCAGGATGTACTCCTGTACTGTGGGGAAAAGAGAAAGGGAAAAGATGGTCCCTCAATCTTATTTTTTTCCCCTTTGTCAATCTGTATAACCATATGTCAGTTGAGAGAAGCTAAAAGGGCACATCTTCCCAGGCCAGAGGGAGAAATCAAGTTCTACAGAAAGAGATGTGACTGATGGGATCAAGGCCCCAGAGCTGATTTGAGAGTATGGTTTCAAGAGTGTAAGGAGACAGAGTGATGACTGGAAAAGTTCCAAAACCATACATATGTAGTTCGGAAACATTTGTTAAATGAACACTATTTCCACAGTGATTTAAGGAAAAAGTCAAGTCTTGAAATATTAGACATGTTAACTAACTTGGGTGTTTAGAAAAATAGTAACATTTGTAAAAAACTGGTTTGGTCAATGGGACATTAGATAATTAGGGATGGACAAATCCTTAAAGTCTAAGGGAGACACACACACACACACACACACACACACACACACACACAAAAACCCTTAACTTTTCTGTGTCTCATGCCTGATTCTGCTTCAGTAAGTCTTAGGTAGGTCTCTGGGATTGGCATTTCAGGTAGAGCATGAATGCACTTTCAGACAGTCTGCTCCCAATATTGAGTGACACTGAGAGATGATGGGAGCTTTTTAAATGTGGGGTGCTGAATAGTGTCCCCCAAGATGTCTCTATACTCTAAACCCTGGAAACACTGAATGTGACCTTACATGGTAAAAGGGACCAAGCAAGTGTGACTAAGGTAAGGATCTTGAAATCGGAGGATTATACTGGATTGTCTGGGTGAGTGCAGTAAAATCACAAGGATCCTTATACGAGAGAGGCAGGTGGGTCAGAGTCAGCAGTAAGAAATGTGACCAGGAAGCAAGAGGATGGAGAGCTGCAAGGGAGGAGTCAAGAGTGCAAGACTTCAGGCAGCTTCTAGAAGCCAAAGAAGGCAAATGAATGGATTCTCCCCTTAGAACCTTCAGAATGAAGCAGCCCTGATGACCCTTCAACATTAGCCCAGTGAGACTGATTTTAGACCTCTGGCATCTAGAACTATCAGATGATACATTTGTGTTTGAGTTTACAAACGAATGCACTGAACATACATTTTAGTGAAGTCAGTTATCAATGTAGTTAAATTTCCATACAAATAAATCAAATCAATTTAGGATAGATGAGAGATAAAGATGATGAGGACTAGGGCAAACTGGGTGACTCAGCAGTTTACCGCCGCCTTCGGCCCAGGGCATGATCCTGGAGACCCTGGATCGAGTCCCATGTTGGGCTCTCTGCATGGAGCCTGCTTCACCCTCTGCCTGTGTCTCTGCCTCTCTTTCTCTCTGTGTCTCATGAATGAATAAATAAAATTTTTAATTAAAAAAAAAAAGAAGATGAGGATTAGTCTGGCCTGAGTTGGGAGATGATAAAAATCAGATGCAGATGGAGATGTGTAGGGTGTGTGGGAGGGTGGACATGGAGCAGGATTGGAAGAATAGAGAGAAGAAAAGCTTTTGATGAGTTGGTGGTCTAGGACTTTTGATGACCAGGAGGTAAAATGTAGGTTCTGTGGGGCACCTGGGTGGCTTAGTCTATTAAGCATCAGACTCTTGGCTTCAGCTTAGGTCATGATTTCAGGGTCAGGAGATCTAGCCCCAAGTGGGGCATTGCACTGGATGTGAAGTCTGCTCAAGATTCTCTCTCTCCTTGAGCTCTTCTCACCCTTCTGCTTCTGCTCCTCCCCACCCCCGTTCTTGCATGCACCACCCTCCATCTCTTTCTCTAAAAAAAAAAAAGTTATAAAATGGAGGTTTTGTATATGAGAGTAGGCATAAAAAGAGGAAGTTTTAAGAGGGGAATGTGCAAAATCTGACATGACCAATTCCCTTTAAAAGCATTCCTCAATCACCACTACAGACCTAACTCGGTAATTGCTGAAATAGAAAGAAACGGAATTCATGAATGGTTTGCTAGCATCCACACCCGTTGTCCATTTAGACAAATTTAATGGGTTAGACACAGATTTAGAACTTAAACGATGTGAATTACATATGGCTTCTGTAGCAGCAGACGGCAGATTTTATAGGATTGGATATTCTAGAGTTGTAAATTTTAACTGTAGGCAATTTTATTCTCAGGGGAAAAAAAGGACTTTAAATATGGGTCAAATAAGTCTTAGGAAGTCTAAAAAAGACATGCCAGATAAAGAACAACACAGATTTACAGAATGAGCTGGAAAAATCTTCATGTTTTATTTGATCTGGCTCCCTGATTTAACAACAGTAACAAAAAATAGGTCCAGATAAAGGAAAATATGTAGCACCTAATTCACTTAGCAAACATGTAACTGAAATAATAAAAGCAGACCCCCTTATCAAGAGGCCAATAACCTCTATTTTTCCATACTGCAAACCAATTAGTGAAGCCCCCTTCACCCCCGCCCCCCGAAAAAATCCCTGCCTTCTTGATTAATTAGAAAAGTGCTGAATGCCAATCCTACAAATTGATGTGAACAAAAACAATCCTCTGGTCCTAAAATTTACTCAAATAAGCAAAAATGAATTAAGTTACTTCCATGTGCCAATCACATTGTTGTCAATACAGAAATAAATAGGATACCCTGCTCTTCTTGAGAAGAAGACAGATACGTAAACGTTACATACATGGACATTCCACCTTGATCCTAAGTTATGTCTCTCATTGGCATGTAGGTGTAGAAGTGAAAAAGACCACAAGGAATTATCTGAGTAAATAAACAAGGAACAAGAATTTGTGTGAAAAGCTACACGATACCCTAAAAGAAGAGGGAGTTAGAGAAAACTTTGGCTCAAGAATAATGCAGTTCCCATTCATAGCATCATGTCCATCTTTTCACATGTATTTCTAGTGATTTCATATCATTGAGAATATAATGCCTAAGAAAAATTAATTGATAGGTTTCCAGATATTTTGTGTGACATTACAAGACAAGTAAAAAATGTAGTATCTATAACAAGAGAAGAAAACACCATCTTCTGTCTTCCCCACTCTTGGATAAACATAGTGCGTCTTTGGCACATTGAAGTTCTCCAGGGAGGGCCCAATGGCATTAGCACCTTCTGGCTGGGGTGATGAAGGGGTCTGTTGCTCAGCAGCAGTGCCTGGCACAGCTTGCTGAGTGAATTTAGGCAGTGGTGTGGAAAGAGATTGCATTTTCTCAGGCAGAGATGTTCACCAAAAAGTTCCAGAACAGGAAAGAGAATCACAGAGCCACAGTGGCAAAAGCAGCCTTGGGAGATCCCCAAAATGCTTGGATGCATTTAAAAGAGAAGCTGCATGAATTATGGAATGCAATTCAAAGGATTGCTATTTATGGATGTTATGACTCTTATCTGTATTCCACAGCTAGTATGGTCCACGGAAGCACGGATTTTCATATATGTAGGTAGCTAAAGAGATATAAAGAGATAAATAAGAGAGTATAATACACACCATAATAGGAATTATGTAAGGTAGAGAGAGTTCATACACATACATATGCAGACAAGTGGCCAAGTATGGGTTGTAAAGACCTGAGCATTTTATGTTTTAAAAAAATTATTCTGGCATTTTCCAAAAATGCAGATTCCTCAAAGAGGACCCATCCTTTCTACTTGCAGAAAAAATAATAGAAAATTAAAATTTTATAAAAGCATGTGGCCCATGTCAAGTCATAATGACTTCACCCGTAATAAAGGGTCTATTAATATGGATGAGTTAAAAATGATCTAGTTAATCGGTTTGAAACATGATGAAAATCTATCAGAGCAGAAAAAGAACTAAAAATCTATGCTTTCAAAAGTCAAGAACAATTAAATTCTCACAAGGAAAATGTCCAAGGGAATTTCACAATTGCAGGCAAGTGAAGAGGAGGAGACTCAAAGATATTGCTCACTTAACTCCCTGCCCTGGCAAGACCCCTTCTTGTGAAGGCGCTGATACTGCAAGTATGCCTTCTTTCCCAGTATTCTTCTTACTAAAGGGACAAAGATCTTTTGTTTCTATAATCCAAATGGTTCTCAGGGGTAGACAAGTACTGTTAACAAAAGGGCAACTGTTTTGCTGAGAGCCTTAAGGAATTTGTATACAAAAGCTAGAGTATTATTTTTAAATCTGCTTGTTATGACTAATTAGTGGATTCTGAAATCAATTTGGAGTTTCCATTTGTATATGAGGAAGCAGACTAGACTAGAATAGGTGATATCAAGCATCTCTCACCTAAGAAAGGAGTGAGTGTCACCTTTTTGTTTCCTTTCCATGCATGCATGCAATTTGGACTGAAACACAAAAATGTGTTTCTTATAGTATATCATGTTGGAAAAAGTTTGAATGCACAGAATGGAATGCTGAGGCTCACATTCTCACTTTTCCCCAGGACAAGAGTCTATAGGTTCACTATACTAAAGAAAGGTTGTTAATGTGGAAGTAATTTTATAACCTACTTCTCCACAAAGTGCTAGCACTTTTGTCAATTTTCAATGTTGTTCAGATACCTTCACAAAACACCTAACAGGATGGTGCCTCATTTCAAATATTCTTAACTGAACAAAGAGTGCCTCTAGACTAGCTTCGGTTTTTAATACATCTCTGTTTCAAGACAGAAACTCTGGTTTGTATTTCATCTCCCTTTTCTTAAACGGTTTTTCTCAATATATCTATTCTTCATGTTTTGGTATCTTCAACCAGTCAACTTTATACTCATGACATAAGAATATAGTTTGTTTTATACCAATAAGGTTTAAAAGCATTAAACATTCAATCAATCCAAGCATAGTATTCTAGTGCTGAAATGTGTGTTATAGGATATAATAAATACTTGATGTTTCACTGTCAGTAAACATATAACCTATAAGAAGCAAAACATGTAAGATCCTTGGGGAATACAATACATTATGTGATTAAGGACTAAATTGTAAGAATGGTACAGATAAGTATTATAGCACTACAGGGGCAAAATTGAGCCACCAAGACTAGAGTCATTCAAAGAACGTTTTAGGGAGGGTATAAAACTAGAGTCTACCAGGAATGCCCCAAGGTAAGTGAGTTGATGGTTTTCTTCTCCTCTGAGAAGCCCGGAGAAAACAGAACAAAGTGAGTTTTGATGACATGAACATGAGAAGGATGGGGTACTTTAGGAAGGCAGGGCTGGCTGAGATTTAGCCTGGCAAAGCTCTGGAGTTCTGGGGAATACCTGGGGGGACTCAGAAAGGTGGAGGGTGATGGGACACAGAGGTAAGAACATATTAAAGATAATTCAATGAATTTAATGTTTTTTTGTTTTGTTTTGTTTTGTTTTGCAAACCAGCACATGGAAATTGATGCTAAAGCAAAAAGTGGAAGAAGGTCATAAATTAAAAAGAAGTGGAGAAAATAGTTTACTCTCCAAAAAGAGAGCAGCTATACAGTACTTCAGAAGACTGATGTTATGTCCCAGGGACATCTCTCTTTTTAGCTAAAAGCCACATATATGTATTTGGAAAGACTATTCTCCTTTATCAGAAACTGTTTAGTCAAAGGGCGAAAACTGACACACACACACATACAGATAAAAAACTTCCTTCCTTCTCCTTTTTAAAATGCTTTTCACCTGTGGACGAGAGAGCTCTAATAATTCAAAACAATTCAGTTTAGTCACCTATTAATTATTACCATCTATGAGGAAAATTGATTTCAATAATTAAGAGACTAGATATACCAGTAAGTTAAAAATTGAAGTCTAGAAGAAGGCAGAACAGGGAGATATATCAGCTTCATGTTGCCAGAAATGGTATGGGTTTTGTTTACATTTTTTTTTTTTTCTCTACCATCTTTAACATGTGGCTTTATTCTCATGGTCAAATATCACTGCTGGAGCTCTCACCATTACATCAGCATTCTAGGTAGGAAAGTGGAAAACAAGAAGAGCAAAAAGGGCAAAGGCAAACACCAACTGTCTGGAATGGGTAATTTATAAATTTCCTTCCAACTCTATGACAAAAGGCATAATAGTGCTGAGGCCACAGAAAGAGGGTCTAGTATTAACACAGAGCAATTAAAACATACTTCTGTACTCTTAAAACTATTATAATTAATATTATTATTATAATTAACATTTAAAAAGTTATTTTGTCTGACACAAAACACTTTAAACTAGTTGTCTTTTTATAGATAGCAATTATTTGGGGTATGAGAAAAATGTTGTTATTACATCTTAGTATGGATGGCAAAATGGAGATTTAAACAACATGCCCATTATCATACAGCTAGTAAATAAAGAAGACCAGAATTTGAATGAATTTGCTAACTACAAATGCACTTAATTCAACATATAATAAAAATAGAACATGCTAAAATAAAAATTTTAAGTGCTTCCTTGCAACCTCCATAATTGGGGATGAGGGTGCCAGGGAAGAAAGCCTACAGTTAGAATCTCCATGTGTATCCATCAGAAATAGGAATCCTTTCTCATCTTCAGGAGATTGAGTGAGACACTAGAATATGGCTGCCAATTACCAACACAATTTAACAAAGAACAAGATATTCACTTTAACAAATCCTATAGCCACCAAACTGGAACTCCAGAAATTCCCTTTAACCAATAACCTTCCCGTTCTTTCCAGAATGCCAAAAAGAGGCTCTAAAATATCTCTATTAAGAGAAGTCAGGAGGCTTTATAATGATTGAGTCTTGAGCTTAACCAAATAAAAGAAAACAGGGCTATCTAGTTAATGAGAACTGTTTAAAACACTGAAAGTGAAAAATGAACATAAGCTTAAAGCATGAAAAGAGAAGTTCATTTGTCTTACTAATATAAACTATGATATCTTATTTTTCCATACAATCTTACATGAGGATTAAACTATTCTATTAGTGAATGAGATTAGTGCTTTTATCTTAACCCACAGACATTGCTTCCATTAAATTTCATAATTATAGAGCCACATCATTTTTCCATTGTATTGTCTCAAATATTTTCCTCTTCAATCAGATGTTAGTGAATAAAAGGCAGATCTGAGTAAACAGAAAGTGATCCAGGTAATAGTCATCAACAGATATGTGGAGAGTAACCAAGACATTTCGGTGGAAAAGGAGGCTAAATTGGAAAACAAAAGAAAACAAACAAAAACAAAGCAGAAAAGAAAGAGGGATACAGATGAAAGAGGAGAGCGAGGATGAGGGGGTGGGTGGAGAGAAGATGAAAAGAAAAAAGAGCAGAAGAGATGGAGATAAAGAAAGTAGGGAAGGAGAGAGGAAAGGAGTGGGAGACTTGGTGATTTTATTTATTTATTTATTCATGAGAGACACAGAGACATAGGTAGAGAGAGAAGCAGGCTCCATGCAGGGGGCCCAATGTGGGACTAGATCCCGGGATCACGCCCTGGGCCAAAGGCAGGCGCTAAACCGCTGAGCCACCCATGGATCCCAGGCTTGGTGGATTTTAAATCAGTCTTAAATACAAAACTTAAAGTTGACTCCATGAAAGAGTTAGAAGGCCTCACAGACTATCAGTAACTCCCTCCTCTCTCGTGTTCTTTCCTGAGCCACCCACATAAATCACAGATTAGAGAGAAAACGAAACAAAACAATGTCTGACTATATGATAAGGTTTTATGACTCTGAAATAATCACTTGAGGTCATCATATCAGGAACCTGATCTCTGAGGGCCTTTATGGGCCTTTATGGGCCTTTGTTTCAGGTGTGTTAAATGAGAACAATAGGATGAATAAATGTAAAGACTCTAAGATTTTAAGTTATTTTTAAGGTCTCTCTCTCTCTAAGATAATCCTCCAAGAGAAACCGACTATCCTGGGAGATACAGTCTGCAGGTGCCTAGGACATCCTGCATTAGTTACTGATTTAGTCCCCTCTTTCTACATGTTTGAATCAGAGACTCTGGCAGAGCATGCTGCATTAACTACCACAAATGACTTTTGTATGATGATTATGCAGGCCAGTCAGCCTGCAGCACCTCTTCATTCCCCTCTGCTGCTCACAAATTCTGCATCCTTCCTCCTTCTCCAGGGAGCCCCTTGCTGCTGCATGTGTGGAACTTCTTATCCCTGACAGCCCCTTTCCTCAGCCTTACCTTCTCAGGCCCCTGTACTCTCAGATGATTCTGCTATCCACCAGCTGATGGATGATAACACAAAATCCAGTAATTGCATCACTGTGCATGCTTCAGTAAGCTTGTAAATTAGCCCATTCCTAATTATAACTAACATGAATATAAATGGACCCACACTTGTAACCCTTCTTTGGATACTCTGGGATTGTTTGGTACCAAAGAGTCAGAGCACACATTTGAAAATGAAGGTGAAATTTTCTCAAATAATCTGTTACACAACTGCCAGTCCTTTGGGGAAAAATTTAACACTGGACCAGAAAGTAAGTATGTTGGAAGGTGGGACTGAAGAAAAATGTTCTTTTTTTCAAACCAAAGTTTGATTGAATCAGGTGTTGAAATTTTAGGATTATGGTGGAAAGTGTTTAAAAAAAAAAAAAACTTTAAAAAACTTATGTTAAGGTATAAAGACCCAGGAGAGGAGTACTGAATGAATTCACAACTAACATGAAGAACTTCTAGAAAGCCTAGTCCTACCCTTTATTTGAAATTATCTTCCAAGTTAGCCACACATATAGTCTAATATGTCTATTATAGCAAATTAAGATCATATTTGCCATGAGTGTTCTTTAAAATTCTTGGTCAAATTCACTTTGAACCAGAAAAGCAAAAGGGAGACTTCCAAACCCAGATTACTAGGACAACAAACTGTTCTACCAAACATGTTTTTTTATATACCTAAATTATTTTTAATTTAAATTTACATAGCATTTGATGCAATCCATGCCTAATTATTTTCTTGACTCATGTGAAGTCAGCACACTTTTTGACATTATTCCTCAGTCATTATGTATTACCTATAGTTGGACTATAATGTTTTCAGGAGCCTCTGAAATATATAGGTTATATCTCCCTGAGGGAAATAAGCTATATACAGATTTTTAAAATCCCTTTGGATTGTCTATTTAACATCCTGTCTCCTTTCTTATTATCAGTTATGATTTTGTTTTACTCTATGTTCTTTCTTTTTATAGCCTATTTTGAATCTTCCAATTTGCTGCATCTTACCTATTAAAGACTTGCAAATTTAGTGGCAAGTAGCAATAATTTTGTTCAAATGGTATCACAAATAAATTTTGAACCACTGAATGAGGGACATGCTGGTTGACACATGCTTTGGGATTTCTATTTTTTGTTCACTCATAAATATTTCAGATTTTACTTATTTCCCAGGCTTGTTTGTATCCTGTGTATTCAAAATTGCTAGATAATTGAATTCTGTTTTTTTAAGAAGTCTAGTATTCAAAGTTGGAAGCTTGCTGTTAGATCATGAGTTCATGACAGATTAGATGGATTTTGTCATTATTGCTAATAAAGCAAACTTTCACTTTCTTGTCATTCTCTGTTTGACAAATTGGTAAGTGCTTCTTTTGCTATATTCTTCACTATCTACTGCCTCTTTCTTTCATAGAAATGTTTAACAGCTTTTTACTCCAGCCAACACTTGGCTAAAAGCCATTGAGATATATATTCAATGAACAACATAGTCTGTGTTTAATTAACTTTAAAAAAGAAAAAAAAACACCTATTTTTAAACTTACATAGGACAAACTATTGTGTCAGTATAAGAAGAGAATGTGTGTGTACCTGGCAACAGATGGTCTTGGGAGCATAACTTAATTTTGACTTTAACGATAAGTTTTGATTAATTATTTTTGTTTGTATAATAAATTATTCATCTTAAATTGCAGGTTAAGGTTTTAGTTTGAAACAGCTTGCTGATCATTTGTCTTTTCAAAGTAGAGAGTCGTTAAGATCCAAATTAACTACCATATGCTGGATTTCTTTGTTTCAAAACTGTTAAAAACATATTTCAGAAGATGAATGGCTTGGTCAAAGACTCTAGGGGAAGTTAGTCAATGTTATTTGAAGATGCTCATGCTCCGTCATCTATCTCAGAAAGAAGAATGATCCTGTTACAATAAGGTGACAACCAGGGACATACCAATAAAGAAAGTAGTGTAGGTTTATAAGGAATCTTTTCTCTGGTTATCTGTAGTGTGAGCGATGCTCACTAGAACAATGGTAAATCAAGCACCAAGTTCTTGATAGGGTGGTAAATGATCAATTCCATTTGCTTCTTAGGATGAGCTGGGTTACCACTGCCACAATTTAGCATCATTTTCTGCTATACATCTTCACACCTGGATCGGATCGTTTGCCATTTCAACTAATGGCTTGACACCACTGAAGCAACAGGGGGATATTTGCTGCAAATACAGAGAATGGCAAAGGATTAGGAGTTAGTACATTCTCCAAAGTAAGTCTGTATAGATAGCGTTGCCATGCCTAGGGAATGAAGAAATAAAAATGACGGTGTGGTAAAGCGAATTCAAGCTGACATACATAAAACACATTTCAAGACTGGTGACACAGAACAAAGAGCCTCAAATAACACTAAAGGCCTTTGTTGGGCTGTCAAAGGAAACAGAAGGGCAAGAAAGGTGTCGGTTTAAAGTATTATGCTTCTACAGTCATTTTTTCCAGCCATTTTATCCCATAGCACATTTTCACACTGTATTTGTATAAAAGATCATTTATGATCCTCATGACCACTTTCCTGATCTTGTTTTGACCACAATTGAAGTGTCCCCAATATAGCCTGTTTCTTCACAAAGTTTTCAAAAATGCTAATTTGCTTCTATGGTCAGATCTTCCAAGGGCTAATAGACCGCCAAGGAAATCCAAACTTCTCTATCCTGGATGTCTATTGCTGAGGCCCTGAAGACTGAAAGCAGGATTTCTGGGGCCAACAAATTGGCCCATGCAGGAATGAAGTAATTGTTAGTGTCTACTCAGTCCTCACTCTTCTTGGAATACTATTCCAAGCACTTTTTCTGTATTAATGGTCAATCCCCACAATAACTTTCAAGGTTATGCATTATCATTAACTAATAATACAGATAAGTAAGCTAATACATAGGCTAAGCATTTTTATTAGACAGTTTTGGATAAATATCAGATACAGAGATATGGCAGAGTGATACAGAAGAGAGAAGCATATTTACAGTAAAGTGATGGATAGCTTTATATAAACACCTAATTATAATAAATAATAAAACCAGTAATAATCCCCTATTCCCATTGTCCCAGCTCTTTCCATCTTCCTTTTTTTTCATGGTGCAGAGTTCTTGAGAGGTATCAGGGGGCTTGCTGAACAGTGGTAACAGTGAAGAGAGGAGAAGTTCTGAGGCACAATGACAATTCGTCTGTCAGTGCCCAAGGGTGTAGGGTGTAGGGTGCTGGGTAGAGTAAGAGATGCCATACAAAAGTGTTTCAACTGTGCAGTCCCTCACACCTGAAGACACAACACTCTAGGGCAGGGAGCTACATGAAACAAATCAGTAGCCTAAGCTATCAGCTAGCATCCTGAAGAGGATGAGTACAGATGTGGCAAATGGGGGAGATGAAGGAAATGAATGGCACAGTTGTGAGACCAGTTATATTCAGCAAATAAATAAGCACACTGAAGATAACAACAGCAGGATTCCTCACTGGGAAAAGTGAGGGACCCAAATATTCGAAGAGTAGAGGGCAGAATGACCTTTGGTATTAAAATCCATTATATATATAAATGAGTATTCACCCATATAAATATATAACATAGCTCTGCCTTCTAAAAGACCAAAAAGTAATGGCACCCCACTAGAAATGAACACATGTAGTAGTACCCAGATCTTGGTTTCTAGAACCATCAGGGCTCTTTTGAAAAATATTAGAAAAAATATGAAATTTTAGGACCATGAGAAGTAAAGGACAAAAACCCTAGACTATCTTGTTGTGGTAGATGCTCAAAGAATGTTGTAAATGTGTCAAGAAGTAATAAGAGCTGGCTCCTTGCTGGTCAAAGATGGAACAATTAAAGTATCAAAATAAATAATAATGAATTCAAACACATTGGATAAAAATTCATGAATTCATACTGATATAAATAAATTTATGAATAAATTTATAAGCAGGGCCAGGATGAAAAGTTTTTCCTTACAGTAGAATGCCCAGAATAACATTAGAAAAAAAAAGATGAAAATTGAAATTTGTAGTTTGGTGATCATCATTGCGCTAGTTGATTCAGGTAGGAGTTGAGAGTGGAGCTGAAGCTGATGAGTAGAGGTGCTGGTGTTTTAATGAAAAACAGGACACTGGTATAGTCTTGGAAAATACTCATTGATTACACAGGGGAATATTGTGAATTTACAGTGGGAAAGACACTAACAGACAGGCATTAGTGGTTAATCATTTTTTTTTTATTTTTATTTTTATTTTTTTTTTGTGGTTAATCATTAATGATGGGATGGATGGATATTCTATGAAGAGAAGCAAGAAGTAAGAAGACTAAGAAGAGTACAGAATTCTTTTTTTTTTCTTGCTAAGAAAGCATAATATGCATCTGATCATGAGGTAATACTGGACGATCCAGTTAAGGGTCATCCTACAGAATAAAGATTCTGATATTTTAAATCTAAGACATTAAAGACAAAGAAAAGGTGAAAATCTTTTGCAGTCTAAAGAAGATTGTATTAATATATAGCAATTAAATTAATGAGTGTTCTGGGATGAGAACTTGGATAAGAATAAAAAACAAAAAGACAGTTGGACAGCAATATCGTATCCTTGTTGATTTTCTGATTTTGAAGGCTGTATGGTATTTAGATAGGATAGCATTTCCTTAAGTTGGATCAACTGAACTAGAATATTTAAAGGCACCTGAAAAACTCTCTCTGCAGCTTGCTCTCAAATAGTTCAAGAAGGACTGATGATCATATGTATATGTGTGTGTGTGCATGTGCATGCTTATGGAGAGAGAGAGGTTATGGAGCAAATGCAATAGAATGAGATTTTAACATTTGTAGAGTCTGGGTGGATATGGGAGGTTTTTCTGTACTCGATTTTTAAAATTGTTATTGAAGTATACTTGCCACATAATGTTATGTTGATATCAGGTGTACAACATAGTGATTCAGCTTTTCTATGTATTATGCTATGGTCACCATGGTAAGTGCAGTTACCATGTGTCACCAGCAGTAAAGAGTGGAATGAAATTCAGCTCATTATGTAAATCATTCAGTTTTCATTTCATGTTTACTTGTCCAATGCTAGTTTGTTAGCAAGTCAATAGCCAGATCTCCTGAACCCTCTGTTGAAATTTATTAAATGTTGGGCTTCCAATGTGTCTTACTCCCTCCTTTCATATGGCCAAGGCTCTGGTTAATATTCCAGCTTAAAGACTCAAGAGCTAAAATCCTGGCACTCTTTTATTGACTATCATTTGATGTTCAGTATTAAATGTTCATGGATATTGATACAGTTTACAATCATGAAAATAGCATGTTTCCCTGACCATCATTTTTCTGTTTCAATTGCTTTTATTCACATTATCTCCTTAAATTTTTAAGAAGTCTCTATGATGAAGGTAAAGACATTTATTCAAAAATTTTGTTTGTTATAAAATGCAAAGATGGTACCCATGATCACAAACATTTTACCAAAGATTCAGGATTAAAACCAATGTCTCTCTGAATTCCTACCTTGTTGCATTTATAATACAGATACAACACAATGCTATAATTAAACTCTCATTCACATATTAATGTGATCTAAAAAAGTCAACTAATTGTCATCTGCTAGTTTGTAACAGGTCCTGGTTATAAAATGATTCTGTTGAGGAGAGAGACCAATAAATGCACAGCATGACAAAGGACCGCATTTGAGGAAATATGCAGAATGTTGTGACGAAGTGTGTGTGTGTCTGACGAAGACTCAGGGAAGATCATTCCAAGATAGAGTAATTGTTCTGGAATTCCAAAAAAAATCTAGTTAAGTCAGGGAAAAGACATGATTGATAAGAGAATCCCAGGAAGTCCTGTCAGCTTATCAATGAGGCAGGGGAAGCACAGGCTCAGAGCTCCAGAAAAGCAGAACTCCAAAAAAATTAGACATAAGTATTAAGAATTTGGTATTTGAAATATTTTCTATCACAGAAAAAATATTTTTTCTGTGATATCAAAAAAAGATATCAAAAATATTTTTTTTCTGTGACAAAATATTTCATTGTATTTCTTTACACTTAATGGTTTTAACATTATGTTTATTTTGAATTTCATAAAATTCAGAGAACACGGTATTTTCCCAGCAGTTAGGATTTCTGAAATTCTCAATCCCACCTGGTCTAGAGGAAGGAGAAAACAGGGTATTGGGGGAATCAGAAGATTTAGTCTGGTCTAAATACACTCATGGAATCCGAGTAATGATGAGAAGCAAGCAGTGTCATTCAGCATTGTCTATATTCAACAACCTTGTTGGGGTAGGTGGAGTTTAGACCTTGCCATAAGAACCCCAGTGAGCTGTGGAGGTGGCTTAGTGCATTAATAGCCTAGATTCTGGAGTTTGAATCATACCTCTGTTGCTTACTAGCTAGGACTCTGGACAAGTTTCTTCACCTATAAGTGCCAGTGTCTACATTAGGAGGATTGAATGAGCTAATGAGTCTAAAGACTACACTTCATAAATGCTTAATGGGTTGTTGGTTAACATTATCAAAAGAGTTTAATCAGGTGAGTGGGATCATCAGATTTGCATCTTAGAATATTTTCTAGGTTATGGTAGGCAGGATAGGAGATAAGACTCGAGTTAGAAGGATGAATTAGAGCACAGATCTAGCATGGTGATTGTATCCAGAATGATCTGAGTGAAAGAGAGTTATAAAGAAGGAAGTGGATTTCCATAATAGACAGGCTTGATTGATTAATGAGGAAGGAGGGGAGAAAGATAATATGTAGATAGAGGAATGGCTTGAGAGCTATTACTTATGGGGAAGAGACAGTTTATGGGTTTAAACCTGCCTGGTTGAAGTATGGGACCAGACCACAGGGTGGGGTCTGGGTCATATAACAGTCTTGGAATATGAATTAGGAAACCAAGACCTAATATGAGATTTTGTAACATTTGTGGCCTGCAGAAAATCTGCTAATTTTATGGCTCTTAGACTGCTGTTCTTCTGATCTTAAAATTAGGGTCTGGTCTAAACTGTTTTTAAGGTTACTTTCAGCTTTTGTATTTGGTGGTTATGATTCTAAAATGTGATAAATACCTACTAAGTGAAGAGCAATGAACAAGGGGTTTCACTGAATTGCTAAAGACCTAAAAAAAGAGTCTGAGTGGAGATTTAAACCTAGATGATCACCCAGTGTTTGTTTTTCCATTAGCCTGGCAGGTAGTTGATTTCATGGATTTTACTCAGTAAGAAGTGGAAGCTTCTAAGAAACTTTTAATATAATGACTCTTTGAGATCAAACTAGTTTTTTCCCTATACATTTACTATTTTGAGCCAGAGGAACATTAATTTTACTGATGACTTTCATACTTTGAATATTCATTGTAGAATAAAATTGTAAAAACTCAAAATTAATACTTATGATTACATTCATGAGAAGTTAAAAAAAAGGTCCACAAAATTTTGAGTTCTGAAAAAGCTTGCATATGTAACACTGAGAGATCTGAGTAGCTGGTATGTCATTGAGGGATGTCAGTGCCCGTCTGCTTACCATAAAGGGTTATTGTGAGGATCAAACGAGCTAATGTAGTTGAAATAAAGCTGTTGACTTTTTAATAGGAAGAGCTTTAAGGTATCTGTGGAGGGATATCATCACTTCTCATGATAGAACAGATTTTTACTTGGAGCACTGAGCTCACATAATATGAAGTCCTGGAAAACTCAGTATTAAATAGGCAGGAGCCTGGGACGCCTGGGTGGCTCAGTGGTTGAGCATCTGCCTTTGGTTCAGGGCATGATCTCGGGGTCCTGGGAGCGAGTCCTGCATCAGGCTCCCTGCAGGGAGCCTGCTTCTCCCTCTGCTTATGTCTCTGCTTCTCTCTCTCTGTGTCTTTCATGAATAAATAAATAAAATCTTAAGTAAATAAATAAATAGGCAGGAGCCCAAGCTATTGTCCTATTTTAAATGTACTTTCCTCATGCTTTCTAATAACTGGTATTTCCTTCATGTTAACAAAATGCAAATGTCCTGTGGGAAATTTATGTTCTCTTAAGCCTTACTCTGAATTACTTTAATTAGATAACCAACTCCATGAGGCAGATAATAGTAATGAAAGCAAGGGATTATCATTGAAACTGAGAAAAAGAAAATTTTTGAACAACTTCTGCTAAGAAGTGGGTAATTTAAGGAAAATTGATGTCTCGAACACCAGGGAAATGAGAGGCAGAGGATGATCTAAAGGAGTCTCAGAATAAGACTCAGGAGAAAAATGGAGACAAACGGTGTACACAAATGGCCTAGATGTGTGGTGGCTTCTGATGAGTATCAGAAGGTAGGTATCTGATAGGTACCTTTGAGTTTCTTAACTGAATTAAAGACTACTTTGAAAACCTGAGTTCCAGTTTTCCCAGTTCTACCCTATTTTCTTTTCCTTGTTATACAATAAAGAAAGCAGAACAGAGGAAGATGTAGAATTATCTGGATTTGTCTAAATTCTTCAGTTTCCTTTTGAGTCTAAATAGACAGTAATGCTAACTCCCATTCACCAGTAGGTTGAGCTGAAATCTTCCAATAACTAGTAAATTTTCTAGACAAAAATAAAGACTATTATAGGGAATTACTATTTATCAGGCACAGGTCCAAAGTTTTTGTAAGTATTACATCAAAACACCAAATATCTTGATAAAAGAGCAGTGTTATTATGCCCATTTTATAGATGAGCAAACCAACATTCAGGGCGGCTGAGTAACTTCTGCAAGGTCACACAGCTTATATGGGGAGGTGCTCAATTAGAACAGAGTTGGCCTCTTGAATCACACTCCTAATAACAGAATACAATGTTTCTTTGTATTTGTCTCTCTTTACTAAAGGAATTTCTCATTCCCTTCCCTTTACTCTATCTCACATTTTATATACAGTAAAAGAATCAAATGCAAATCTGTAAGTTCTTTGCCATGTGTTAACTTTCAGATAAAATAGAAATAATCATTGTTTTCTGCTTCCCTTTGTTTGTATCTTGACTATTTTTTTAGGATTTATTTATTTTGAGAACAGAGGGGGAGGAAGGGAGGGAGAGAGAATTTTAAGCAGACTTCCACACTGAGTGAAGAGCCTGATGTGGGTCTCCACCCCATGACCCTGAGATTATGACCTGAGCTGACACCAAGAGTTGGATGCATAACCAACTATTCCACCCAGGCACCTCTCAGACAACTATTTTTTTTTAAATAAACAATGTCCTTTCATTCTTCTCTTTCTTCCAAGCAATTCCGTCTATCCATAAGCCATGCATTAGGGTCTCCTTTATTATTAAGGTGCTTGACCTTCAAGTTCATCTCCATATGTCCCACACTATATAAAGCCAATCTCTTCTTACTCCATTCTAGATGAGTATTCTCATATTAGTTTTCTTTTATTTCTGTTACATCAATTATCAGTTTGCCTGGTCCCACACAAAGTGTATTTCTTGAGGTAAGTATATTGTGTGCCTTAATTTACATCCCACTACCTAACACTATCCTAACAAAGAACAGGTACTCCATGCAGGCTTGTTTTTGAAAGAATGTCTTGTTGTTACAAGGATCTGTAGAAAAGTTAAGAAAAAAGATCAGTGTTTCCTGCTGTTGAAATTGCTGAGCTTTGAAAGGGGCACACGCAGCACATGTTTTGAAATGTATACTTTTGCCTTTTCCCAAATAGAAGCAGCTGTCCCTTAAATTTAAGACAGAAACTTGGTGTAAAGAGCGACACTTGCTCTGTTCCTGCAGATGTCTCCAAGAACAGCTTATGTGGGTGCAGTTGCACCTGGCAGGGAATATTAAAGGTTTGGCTTGCTTCCTTTCTCACTTTCAAAAAGATTCATATTGAAGTAAGTCCCATTTCACCAAACAATGATCTCATTTCAACTTTGCTAAATATCACATTTTCTTTAAGACTACTTTCAGGGAATTATTGACTGAGAAAGTGGATTAGGATAAGGGTCACAGAGTCTTTCTTTCTCTCCCCAGACCACTAGCCCCCACCTACAACTCATCTCAAAAGGCAACATTACTAGGCAGCCCAAACCCAATTCTTCAGCTCCTGTTTACCTTTGAAGGTGCCATGGAAACACATCTGGCAAAGTTTTCCTTTGAATCAGTGAACACAGACTAACTCCTTTTGTCCAAATGCTGAAGCTGACCTGCTTTATTTGGTAGTTCCAACTTTAGCTGCAAGGTCCCTCTATTTTTAGCTGCAAATGCTATGACCCTTTAATTAGAATAAAGTTTTTGCTAGGTGAATGTTAGAGGTGATGACAATATTATCAGGTTGCTGTCTGCATTTGGAATCAGCTTCTGTTCAGATCCTATTTCCAGACCACTATCACTTCAAAACAGAAAAACATTATTCACCTTTTAAATATACCTCAAGGGATAGGTTTTATCAGGGCTTACAATGAATCATTTTGCATGTGTTCATCCTTTGGTTTAAAAAGACAACAGAATGGGGTGCATTAATACTAAGATTCTGGGCATAATTTTTTAAGACTCTACTTTGATTTTGTGATATTCATTGGCACAGCTCTTACAGTAGTAAATAATGAGCCCCATTGAAATATTCTCTTTTCTTGCTCTCACATCCCAACTTCTTCCTATTCTTATGTGCAAAAATGGAGCTTCAAAGGGATTTCAACACTAAAAGCAGAGAATGAGACCACAGGGATTTCAGAAGGATCCTCTTCTCTTTCGAGGCTACTTCATCACGCCCATGGCTTGCTTCTTCAATTGCTCTTGATATGCCAACTAGTTTTGAATACACACACACACACACACACACACACACACACACACACATAACCCTATCAGTCCTCTGAGGTCAAGATATGGCCAACTCTACTTCCCCAGTGCATTTCTCCAGATACCCTGGATTCTATCTGATAAAAGAAAATCTTATGTTTTCCAGTATCCCTTTCAAGTCTATTCTCTCATCCTGTGTGAGAATATTTATTTATTTATTTATTTATTTATTTATTTATTTATTTATTCTTTTTAAAGTAGGCTCTATGCCCAACATGGGGCTTGAACTCACAATTCTGAGATCAAAAGTCGCATGCTCTAAATACTGAGCCTGCCAGGCACCTAGTCTCCATGTCTTGAGAAACCAAACTGCTACTTCTGTACAAACCAGGAAGCTAAAGGCCACTTTAAGCATTCTCTCAGTTCTTATCTGCCCATATCTAATCAATGACAAAATTCTAACATCTCAAAACACCCCTTGAATCTAAGTACTTTGCTTTCTAGTTTTGCACCCCAATAAGCTCCAATCCTTTCCCATTTGAATTACCATGAGAGATTCCTAATGGAACTGCCAACATTACATACATCCTTCCATTAACCAATTTACATTAGATAATCAGAATATTTTAAAAATTACAGATCCAATCACATGGTACTTCTAATTAAATTCCTCAATGAATTCCTGTTGCTCTAAGAATAGGGATCTAAATCTTTAAAACATCCTGCCAGGCTGCCCTCAGTCTGGCCTCTGCTGTCTCCCTCCTCACTTTGTGCTCCTTTTCTATGAGGTCTCAGTGGTTAAGCCACATTGACCTTTCTTCAGATTCTCAGACATGCTTAGTTCCCTCCTGCTACAGGGTTACACTTGTGTTATTCCCTCTGGATGCAAAGTTTTTACCAACTCCTCTTTACCTAGTTCTCCTACAATGAGGTCAGTTCAAATGTCACTTCCTGAAGGATGTATTTTGCTGAACCTACATATAATGTCATGTCTGTAGTCATAATCTTCCATAGAATACATCAAAGCATTTAAAAAATAATTCTGTTTAATTAACTGTGTTCTATTTTCACACTGTGGTAGAATGTAAGGTGTCTGAGGAAAGCGGCCACTTTTTGTGTGTTTATTATAGTATTACCCATAGCTAATGACAGTGACAAACAGAGCTGATGCTAATTAAAGCTATAAAAGATTTTATTTAGTAACTACTGGCAGTAGGAGGAAGAGCTGGGCTCTGGTTCTGATTTGTGCAGAGGTGACTGGGCATTTTATTTTTATTTTATTTTTTAAGATTTTATTTATTTATTCATGAGAGACAGAGAGAGAGAGGCAGAGACACAGGCAGAGGGAGAAGCAGGCTCCACGCAGGGAGCCCGATGTGGGACTTGATCCCGGGACTCCAGGATCATGCCATGACTGGGCATTTTAAAGAGAATGAGGGAGCAGACAGGTGACAGGGGGACTCAGCTGAGTCAAAGAACTTAAAACTACAAAGGGGTCATTCTAATTGTGCTTAAGCCAGCTATGTTTGATAGCTGGCAGTTCCTGAAGTTAGGATTCTAACTGCCCACATTGACTGGGAGACTGAGGCCCCATCTTTGCTCATGATTACATTTCAAAGGAATGGCTCTTAGGTACGAGAGAGAGAGAGAGAGAGAGAGAGAGAGAGAGAGAGAGAGAGAGAGGGAGATTCTGAGTTGTAAGAGATACATATTTGCAGCTGTAAGAACTTTTTTGGTTTATCTTTAAGAGAGGTCAGGGGCTTATGGTGAGGTATAGGCTAGAACAAACAAAATTTTCCCGGTAGTGATGAGCTTTCTCAGGCAGGCATTTTAAAGAGAGGGGCGGGGAGTGGGTAGGTAGAGTCATTCTGGGGAATATGGCCTTAAGTTGCTAGAAACCATGCAGCACTTTGGTCAAGTCTCTTAGTGCAGGGATTTGGAAGAAGGAGTTTTTAAACACTGGGAGGTCTGCATTCCTCACCAACACAGTGCCTGCTAAGAGTAGGCACTCAGTAAATAAACACTTGCTGAATGACACCATGAATTGCAGTTCCCTCAATAAGCTTGCTTAGGGTGTTTACTATTAAGGAAAGGAAATGTGGTGTGACATAGTGCGCCCAATTTTTCTCAGACACCTTACTCTTATTACCATCAGCATTTCTAGCTCATTCAATTATTACACTCATTACGGAAGAATAGTGATGTATTTAACATGATATGTTAAAGTGAGTTTCAAGTTCACTTCCAATTACTTTGTCATTCCAGTATACTCTACCTCTCCACATCCATATCCCACTGTTGGGTGATCTGAAAGTCAGGACATGTCTGGTTGCTGGTACAAAAATCTGATTCAAATCAGACACAATCTGACTTAATCTGATCTCTCTCAATAAAAAGAGAATTTATTGGCTTAGATAACTGAAACATTGAGGGGGAGAACTGGCTCCAATATTGCCATACTGGGTAATTAGATGATGTTTTCAAGGCTCAATTTATGCTCTATCCCTAGCTCTGCCTTCTGCTGTGTTGGCTTCAGTCTCAGGTCCCACCTGGTAGCAAGCTAATGGGAACTGATCCATACAAGTTCATATTCAGCAGGAGAGAGTAAATGCACTACTCTGAAGGCTCAAACAAAAGTACTTGCATTGCGGCTGTGGAGTTCTGATTAATCTGGTAGAAGTATGTGTCTATCTCTAAACCATCCAGTGTTGGGGGGCAGAATGAGCTGATGGGTTCATAAGCATTGCTCACATATTCCACTAATAAGTTTCGGTTAGAGCCAGCTTTCTAGAAACTACACATCCTGAGAGTAAGGGAAAGGGTGGGAACCCTAAACAGATATGAGAACTCTTTCTCATAAGTATGTAATGGGATGTCTCGTAGCTCAAAATACAACGAATACCATATTGACATCTTACTGCATTCATCAGATACAGAGAAAAGAAACTGAATAAACTCACAAATCAACAAAAGCTTATTGTTTCTAAAATTGTAAACATATACAGAAATCTGTATAGCTATTTTTTAGAGGGGAATTCAATCTTTGTAGATGACTCTAAATAAAACAAATTATTATTTTAAGGATGTGAATAAAAGATTCAGAACTCTAAAGACCAATATTACCAAAAAAATGGTATTTTAACAAAGTAATTTTTATTGACTACTAATGCATTCATAAACATTAGATATAAAGGTTTCTTAGCATCCCGTTGTAGATATTTTTTATACTAATACATTCATAAACATTAGATATGAAGGTTTCCTAGCATCCCGCTGTAGATATTTTTTAACTGTTTAAAAAACAAAAATAGTCATGAGCTCCCACCCATTGCCTCCATCTTAGAAAGAGTGAAAAAAAAAAAAAAGAGGTTGTTGTTGATTAAGCTTATTGAGAATGACATGGGCATTGTGTAGCTTCTCGGGTAATGAATGACCTTTCTTCCCCTGGTATCATCCATATTTCTCTCTGTGAAAGAAATTGAGAGAAAGAGATACATGGGTCTACCTGTTAAGATTTCTAACTATAGTGAATGTGAATGTTCAGAGTGAATTCAGACTTTAGTGGAGGGAGAGAATAGGCATTCGTTCTTCTATGCCAGGATATAGAGAGCCATTTTGTGCAATAAATGGTATTTCTGAGCCTAACCACACCTGCTAAAATAGTACATTTATAATCAGGCAGTAGTTCACTCATCTACCAGAGCCACTTTCAATATATAATTAGAATTCTGCTGCCTCAACTCTGTTCTCCAATGTCAGAATTATTTCTGGCCTCATACTGCAAACAGTATTCTATTTAGGATACACGGCTTTCTTGAATGCTTTGTTCTAGGAACTATTTACCATTAATTTGTGTTCAGGTGCATTTATTATGTTAGCCCAGCACAGTAATTAAATGGCTGAAGTCATTCTGTATGTGAATACACTATGCTCATTATTACCATTTCACTTAATTCAGCATCATCTGTAGACTTCTAAATATTGCTTCTACATCATCATCAGCTACATGCTAAGTAAGATTCTTGCAATTTAAATGTCTTTCATTTCCCGCTGTGATTTTTGCTCCTAAAGTTTCATCAACTGTAGACCACAATATAGATTTGTATAGTAATGAAATTGCAGCTCTGAGAAGGACTTGCATAGTTCATATGGTTTGTCTCCTGCATTTAGACTGAATCACATTCTAAAAGATTGGATTGCATTTTCTTTTCACATACTACTGAGACAAATCCTCAGTGTTCTCCCAGTGCTTGTTGGGCCTTATACTGCAGATATGATAGTGCTCAGCTCAGTTCTTATGTTTCGGGGAGTATAACTGCCATCCCTCTAGATCCACTATTTTCGCCAAGGTCATACTTCCTGTGACTGCTCGCAGGAAATGACTGAGCATTGCAGGAGCTAAAAGCAAGCTTAGTCCAGTAAGACCTACTCCTCCTCTGACAGATGACTTGGGTTTGAGGCTTTCCGTGGGCCTTGCCAAACCTTTGTTGGAACCATGCTGCAGTCAGAGACTCCCTGTTCCCCAATCCTTTTTACCTTCCCTCTCTCCTAGTCTGACGGCTTTCTTTTTCTTTCTTGCTTTGTCATCTGATATACCTCTGTCATTTCTAATTTCATCTTGATGTCTGCTTCTTGAAGGACACAAACTTCAAACACAAACTAATGCAATTTTCTATTAGGAAAACTTTCCTTAGGTCCAACTGTAATTCCACATACTGGGGGGAAAGAGAAAGATTCACCTCTTCCAGTTTGTTGGGGGTGGAGAAAAACCATAGGAGGATAAAATATTCCTATAACTGAAGAGTTGTGTACTAAGGTATTTGAAAGCATTTTTTCCTCCTCATTAGTGTAAAAACTCTGTAATTTAATGTGTTCTTACTGACATACACTTAATTTATTGTTTCTTTTGTTTCTACCATGTCATAGATTCTAAGGTAAATGTTTTTCACATTTTTACATCTCTGAAGTTGTGATGTATTTTACAAGTATGACTGTGTCATAATTTAAGTGGTACCTCTTCTCTTTAGTGTAAATTAATTAATGGAGTATCTTATAATTATTGGCATCTAAATTCTGCCAAGTTCTGTATTTTCTCTATTTAGTTTCTCTGTATTTTGTGTATACAGTGTGTATGTATGCATGTGTGTGTGTAGAGACCTGAACCAAAGCATTTTGTATTTTATCCATCTCTATTTCATCTGTGATTTATATGTCTAATAGAAGAGAATCTTTGAATTCCTCCATATTTCATCTCCATTTAGTCATTCTAGTATATCTTTCCTAGATATCTGAAATAAAATTTGTTCAGAAGTTGAAATGCTGGGACTCCATGACTTTTTTTTTTAATATCTTTACTGTGTTAGGTTTGGTGAATATATTGAAAGCTTATGATAAGAATGCTTGTTTGGAATGTAGATTCAATTTATTTTCATCAGATGAAGTTCCCATTTTCATTCATTTTTGGTGCATTTGCTTCCATGAAGGAACAAAGATCATTTCGGAAAAAAAACAAAAAAACAAAAAACTGCTGCCACCAAAGATCAATCTTACAATGTAATCTATTGATAAACAAGTTAGAGTTCAGCACCAAGAGGGTGTAATGTAAGGGAGTGATTATGGAGTGATTAAGAACAGGTTGTACAGAGTAAGCTCTACTTGAGTTCAAGTCTTTATGATATTAACTTGCCTTAAGTATTTTATATTTATTACAAATTACATCAGTGACCTTATACCTCATTAGGAAATTGCACCATCATCTCTCAGTTCCAAACCCACTCTTCTATATTCTGCTTTGTGATGCTGAGCTTCGGACTCTACAAATCACTTTTCTGCTTTGCCAGTGTTTCCCTGGTGGGTTCTGCATGTCAGGGAGACTGCAAAGCCAGAAGAAGAAGGGGCTCTTTCCTTTCTGCCCATCTGCTTTACTGTCGGTGTCACCATAGCAACACTTCTTCACTACAGCAGCAGGGATTCCTTCCTGTGGCAGCAACCAAGTCCAATTTGTAGTTGTTCCAATGTTTGTAGGACCAGCTTTATGGCACTCCTCTTTAGAGACATCAGCATCAGTAAACGTACTGGTGTCCACCCTTCAGGTATCTGGGGCCTAGTCCCATAGTGTCCCTCCTCCAGACGGAAGACTCCAGGACTAGTGAAGCAGCACCTCCTCCTCAGAGGTCAGGGTTTCCACTCCTTGAGGCTTTCTTCTAATCTTCTAGGTTTCCCTAATTCCAACAGCTTTATAGAATTTCACAATTTCATTAGTTCTTTGTTTTCTTAGTTCTCAGTGCCTGTGGTGTGCTGGAGCTCCTTGCAGCAAGCTGACAAAAGCTGATTATACTTGTTCCCCAGCTTTGTATTCAGTGATGTCAAATTGGGAGCTTGATATTAGCCAGAGGAGGAGTAGGTACACCACTAATATCAGAAAACACTAAAACAACAACAACAACAACAAAACAGCAGGGCTCTCCCCCAGCTCACAGCACAGGGCCAGGTGACTGGCCCACCTCTTACTTCCCTTTTTAATTTTTAACTTTTCAGTTACCTAGTTAATAACTTCATATTCAGCTGAGAGGTCTTTAACTTAAAATCTTTTTGTTTAAATAACTAGTGTGATTTTTGACTTCTAACTGGACCCTAAGTGATCCAGTATTATCTTTATCAACTATAAAATAAGGAAAATTGTGTTTTTTAAAAAAGACTTCATTTATTTATTCATGGGGGAGACACACACACAAACACAGAGGCAGAGACATAGGCAGAGGGAGAAGCAGGCTCCATGCAGGGAACCCATGCGAGACTTGATCCTGGGTCCCCAGGATCATGCCCTGAGCTAAAGACAGATGCAAAACCGCTGAGCCAGCCAGGTGTCCCAAATGAGGAAAATTATAATAATTACACCATAAGTTTCTTGGCGGGGCGGGGGGGAATTGGACAATGTAGATATTTAGGCTAGTATGTTTGAAGCAATTTTAAGTGATTTGGGGGCCAATTTATTAAATTTCAATCTATCTTTTTAAACCTGTAAACCTTTGTAAACCTTTAAAACCTTCCACCATTATTAGATCAGAAATGTCACAGAGGGGATAAATTAGTCCTCAAGAAAATATTTGTTAAGGTCGTGAGATGTTTTTAGTTGTCACAGTTTATAAGAGAGGGTGCTATAGACATCTAATGGGTAGCATCCAAGGATGTTTCCCAAACATGCAGTGTGTAGGACCGCCCCTCACAAAGAATTATCTAGCTTAGAATGACAATACTGCTGAGATGGAGAAACTCTGAGTCAGGTTCTGAGTATTTTCTTTCTCCAGCAATTTCCATTAAGCAGGAAACAGAAATGTTTCAAAGTCACTGGGTCTTCCCCATTTTGTAAAGGTGTGGGCTCACTGAAGAACTGATACTAAGAGAGAGAGACAGACAGAGACTGAGAGGTAGAGAGAGAATGAGAATGAAACAGAGAATGGAATTCCATGAGAGGATTGTAAGAGAGTAGAGAAAGGGAGAGGGATTTTTCCAAGAAGTCAGATAATGGAGAAGACCAGAGCTGTACCATTCCTGGCAGCAAGGTACCTAGAGCATTTGCAAAACTTCAGAGGCTGATAACTGTGTCAAGGGGGGCTAGAAGCTAGGTCCAAGCTTCCCAGCCTTAAAAAGGGGACCTGTGCCCCAGTGGCTCACAGAGGCAGAGGCTTGAGATCCTAGCTGCCGTGATGTGACCAAACAGATCCCCCATGCTTTGACTGTTTGCATAATTCTACGAGGAGGGAGCCCTCCACATAATTCACTGAATGTCCTACTGGCATGGCAGATTGGAAGTTAAACTCTGATTTACAGAAAATGGAAATAAAAGTGATTTTATTTTTTACACAACTTATTCTGAAGTCTGAGTCAAACTCAGTTATTTTACTATGACATACTGAATGTGGTAGATGGAACCTTAGTGGTAGCGTGGCGGCTGTGGTTCTGGAGTCAGTAACACCCTCAGCAGCTAGAGCAGCAGCTGCTTTCATCTACTCAGAGTAATGCAGACATATGTTTCTTCAAGTAAGTTAATGTTTCTATTTTCACAGGCTCTTTTGGTACAAACTTGCATGCCAACATAAATAGAAAAAGAACTGAGGGCAAAAAAAAAAAAAACAGTAGTGGTAATAGGGTGAGAGGCATTTTTCAATTTATGGATTTATAAAACCCAGAAAGATGTTTCCAGAAAATGACTCTTATTTTTAAAAAATTATTATTAATTCAAACTGTTTCTTGTATATGTGAATTTTTACTATAAGGTATAGATGTGTTCATCTGTATTATCAATGTTGCATACAGATATAAATATATACGATTAGATTTTTATTAATCTGTCATATATAACACAGGTATATAACTTGATCAAGGGTTTTGATTTTTTTCCCCTCATAATGTTTCTATTGCCCTAAAAAAGTCTAATTATCTACCAACATCTTCATGAATGAAATCAAGATAAAATGTTGCACTGACCTGATTTCCTATTACACAAAGTAAACGATGTAAGGGAACCAGTGCCAGCACCTTCAGTGAGAACTAAACACAATTCATAAAATGCCTCACCTACAAGCTTGGTGTACACATGTTTGAGGGTGTTTATGGTAAAGAAGGCTCACAGATTCGTAGTGGAAGGAATATGAAAAGGATATTGAGTTCTATCCCAGCCTTCAGGGAGGTCTGGCTCTATCATCTACATTGAAAAATGAGGTCAGTGAGGTTCCTGAGATTAAGAGACCTGCCCAAGGATCCAAAATTACTAGTATACTAATAACCTCAGGAATCTTGTATCTATGGAACCTGTTATAACATGAGGTATTACCTCATGGTATCCTTTAGGTTACATTTGCTGTGAGTAATACAACCCGTCTTCCCACCAAACAGACAATGTAGCTTAAACAAGGCAGAAGATTCTGTTTTTCTCACATATGTAGCCTGGCTGAAGTCAGTCTAGATTTTGCATGATATTCCACAGTACTAGGAAGACAGATTCCTTCTATTCTGTGGTTTTGCCATGTGTATCTTCTATACTCAAATCACTTCATTGTCTAGGATGTTGCAGGGCCCCAGTGCGTATGTCTGCATTCTAATATGTACAAAGGAAGACCAGCTGAAAGGGGGAAGGCAATCCTTCTCATTTTAAAGGTATTTTTGGAACTTGCATGTATCACTTCTTATAAACCACTAGCTAGAACTTAGCTTCAAGAAAAGCAAGAAAAGAGGTCCTATTCCAGGTGATCATATGCTCAGTTAAGAATCTGGTATCCTATTACTTTAGAACAAGAGTAGGCACCTGGGTGGCTCAGTTGGTTTAAGCATGCATCTGACTCTTGATTTTGGCTCAGGTCATGATCTTAGGGTTTGACAATTAGCCAGGTCAGGTTCCTCACTCAGTGGGGAGTCTGTTTCAAATTTCTTCTCTCCTTCTCCCCTGCTCCTCCTCACCATGCTTTTTTTTTCTCTCTTTAATAAATGAATACAACTTTTTATTTTATTAAATCTTTTATTTATTTATTTGAGTGAGGGAGACAGCATGAGCGGGAGGGGCACAGGAAGAGGGAGAGATAATCAAGCTGCCTCCAGGCTGAGTGTTGAGCCTGATGTAGGACCTGATCCCAGGGCCCTAAGATCATAAACTGAGTGAAACCAGGAGTCAGACATTTAAGCAACTGCAACATTCAGGCCCCTCAAATAAATAAATCTTTAGAAAAAGAGTCAGCAAATTTTTCCTTTTGCAAAGAGCAAGGCAGTAAGTATTTTAGGCTTTGTGGGCTGCAAAGTCTCTGTTGTAGTTACCCAAGTACTTGTGCTGTTATAGTGCAAATGCTGCCATCAACAACAAGTAAATGAGTGATCATGGCTGTGTTCCAATAAAACTTTATTTACAGAAACAAGTGGCAGGCTAGATATGACCCAAGAGCCATAGTTTACCAATCCCACTCTAAAAGATGAGGCAAACAGATAACGAGACAGCTAGTGGTCTCTGACACCATGCAACTGCCAAACACAATATGGGAGTAGAACTATGAATTGCCTTTTTGCCAGGCCAATTCCTATCAACTTGAAAAGTCCTCTTTTGGTAGCCTGTCCTTAAGATGACTAAGAACTGGGTTTCCCAGGATTCCCAGGACAGACCAGTTCATTCCTGTTTTCCTGTTATCCCATCCTGTCTCTTTTCACCTTAGAGTGCCCCCAAATCTAGCCACACTCTTAGGAGATATTTACTAAGAAAAAAGAAAGCTTAAGTCTATATAAAGACTCATGCATAAATGTTCAGAGTATCCTTTATATGTAACAGCTAAAGGCTGGAAACAATACAAATGAGCATAAACAGGAGACTGGATAAGCTGCAGTACATCCATAAAACAGAATACTGCTCAGGAATAAAAATAGCAGACCACTGATATATAAGACAACATGAATAACACTCAATAATTATGTTGAGTCAAAGAAATTAGACAAAAAATAATATTTACCTTTTTATTCCATTCATTTAAAACTCTAGGAAATATAAACTAATGTGTAGGGACAGAAACAGATTAGTTGATGCCTGGGGAAGTTGGAGGGGGGCAGGGTAGGAGCTAAGGATTACAAAGGTGCAAGAAGAAAGTGTTGTGGGTCATGTTTTCACAATGCTCATTGTGGTGCTGGTCCCATGGGTGTATACCTATATCAGAATGTCTCAAATTTTACCATTTAAATACGTGCAATTTATTCATATGTTCATTAAATTTTAATAAGGCTATTTTGAAAAAGTGTCTCAGTTTGAATCATAAGCTCTATCTAGCTCTATCATGCCATGTATATATCCCTAGTGTATGTCAAAGGAATTTTTGTTGAAATGAAAAGCTGTTTCTTTTTCAATAGCACCAAAACCAAAGGCATAAGATTAGATGAATTAGCAGGGGATGGGTGTGGGGTGAGAATTAAGGAAAGGGGGATCCCTGGGTGGCGCAGCGGTTTGGCGCCTGTCTTTGGCTCAGGGCACGATCCTGGAGACCCAGGATCGAATCCCACGTCAGGCTCCCGGTGCATGGAGCCTGCTTCTCCCTCTGCTTGTGTCTCTGACTCTCTCTCTCTCTCTCTCTCTGTGACTATCATAAATAAATAAAAAAAAATTAAAAAAAAAAAAGGAAAGGGAAAATCTCTGTAATGAGACATTTAAGTTACCAAGTTAAAACCATGTTTTCTTAACCAGTAAATTCATCTTTAGTTAAAAAAAATCATAGGAGAATGTCTAAGATTTTTCATGGTTGAAATGGCTAGCTCTGCTACTAAATCAACTTCATTTAATTTATTGACTTAAAAATGGATATGACTGACTGCTTAGAAGTAATTTATTTTTCTCTAATTGGTCTCTCAAAGTGTCAATAAAAACAAATTGACATTTACAGTGATGAAACTTGTTGGGCATCTGTGCATAGATGTAGACAGACATCTATTCTTACTCTGTTATACGTGCTCTAGCACTTTATATTACCTTTGGGCTTTCCTTTTCCTGTCTAGATAGAGTGAGAGGAATTCACTTCTAAGATTTTTTCTAATTCCGAGATTCTGTGATTCCTTTACACAAATCTACTTGTACCATTTCTTCTTTGGTAAGACTTCTGGTTTTTTGTTTTTTGTTTTTTTGTTTTTGCATGTCTATCTTCCTTCTGTCTCTCTTCCATGAATATACGTATATTTCCAATCTTCCCTTTCTTCTCTGTCCTCCAATCTAATGCTTTTTCTATTTTTGTATTATTAATGACCCACATTTAACAGGTTTTTCATTATAAGTATTTGAACTGAAAATTGTCTACAAAATTCTTAAAACAAAGCCCTGTTACTTAAGTCTGAAACAGGGGTGCTGCAGCCTATTTTTGCCAAGGTGTAGGCTTGTCTGTATTTTAAGAAATCAAATTCTTATGCCACCTGGTGTCTATCAAGAAAAACACAGTCAGAAATATTAAAAGTGCATTTTCAACAAAATCAGAGAGGCATATTCATTCCACTCTACCGAAGTTATGCATGATTTATTCTCTTCATATGACACATCTCTCCATGATGACATGCTGTCCCTCATTGAACCTCACCACTGAGCAACCCTAGCATCAGCCTACACAGGAATTTGTTACTCCTCCTTCATACTCCCTAGTTCTCTATTTCCTACAGAAAAAAAGAAATCCCTCATTTCCTCACTTCTCTGTTTATTGATACAATATCCGAAATTCTAGAGCTGGAAGTGACCTCAAAAATAAGCAGATGTAAACTTCTCACAAAATGCAACTAAGAAATTAGTGGCAGATTCATTGGAAGAACACAGGCCTCCAATAAAAAAATAAAAAATCCTCTCACATTATTTCTCCATGCCTATTTCAGAGTTTATGATCAATTGAGGAAGATGAGACATAACTAAGAGAAATAACTAAGAAGCATACATAAAAGAAAGAAAATACTATGAAAATTATGAATATGTAGCGCCTTTACAGCTTGTCATTTTTTTTAATTCACTTATTTATTCATGAGAGACACTGAGAGAGGCAGAGACATGGACAAAGGGAGAAACAGGCTCCCTGTAGGGGGCCCAATGCAGGACTCGATACCAGGACCCCGGGATCATGAGCCGAAGGCAGACACTCAACTACTGAGCCACCCAGGTGTCCCATAACTTCTTGTCATTTAAAATGAAGATTGTTGGTATAATTACATGTTTATTTACTTAGCTAATAAAAACAGAAAGAAGGCAGAGGTTGCTTGCCATATCAAGTGGAACCTAAAATATGCAAAGAGTTGCCATTTTCTGGAAAGAATAGTGCATCTGAAGTGGAAATGAATAATGTTTGTAATTAGGTGAGGCTCCTACATCACAATTCTTTAGGGGACTTGAATGGCAGAGTTACCTTTAATTCTGGGAGAAGGAATACTGGGAAGAATGAGGGCAGCCTTATGCTAAGCTCTGAATTTTGTTGCTGCAAAAGAAGACTTGAGTCTCAGATGTTACTTGAGCTATAGACAAGAATATCAAAGTAGTGGTTCAATATTCAGGGTAAGACAACATAGCAATGACAGAACCAGGCTGAGTCACTCTGAGTACACAGGAGCCCTGAAACTATCACTCCAAATGGTGAGCCAGTTGGTGCTAACGAGACTGTCTCTAGCTGTCCCCTATTAGAGAGAAGCTTCCTATTTCACACTCTAAGATTTCTTCATTTAACACTATTTACTGAGGGCTTACCCTGTGCTGGGTATAATGATGATTTCTAACATAGTAGTTAAACACAAAATGCATTTTCTGTCAACATGGAGCTGGAATTTCTGTGGGAACTACATGCAGCTGAAACTACAGGTTAATACACTAATTTTCTGCTAGGAGGTATGGCTGGAAAGTTGTAAGTTAACTGTGTCAGCTTGAATTATTTTTTATAATTGATAATTGTGGAAGCAGATTCAAATAATAATCCCCAAATTCAATACCTTCACTGTAATGTTTTAAAATAAAGTAAAAAAAATAAAAATAAAAAAATAAACTAAAGTAACTTTGGCCAATTGTAGACACTGAATTAATGAGTAAGAGGCAAACATCACTTTTGGCAACACAGCAGATAAAGAGCAAAGAGATTTCACTGAACAAGTGAAACTGTGCCAAGAGAGGCGGTGATGCAGGTAAACTTGGGACACTACAGGGTAACACATTTCCTCAGAGCCTGTGGAGAAATGGATGCTCCTGAAGCTCCTATATTTCTCTGAATACATTAATGCCTTACTTGAGGATATTGACTGGCTCCCAGTCGGCATGCCATAAAGATTCATGGAGTGAATGAATAAATGTCCATGGTACTTAACATGACCTGTACTTCATTCTCCTTGGCCTGTGGTGACGAGCTGAGTAGACAGCCAACCTAATACTTTATCCACTTTCATTAGCAATTTGTATCTTAAGTATATCCTTTCACCATCCCTTCTGTTTTACTTGTTGGTCATTAAAAGCTTTGGAAAAGGGATCCCTGGGTGGCGCAGTGGTTTGGCGCCCGCCTTTGGCCCAGGGCGCGATCCTGGAGACCCGGGATCGAATCCCACATCCGGCTCCCGGTGCATGGAGCCTGCTTCTCCCTCTGCCTATGTCTCTGCCTCTCTCTCTCTCTCTTTCACTGTGTGCCTATCATAAATAAATAAAATAAAAAAAAAATTAAAAAAAAAAAAAAAAGCTTTGGAAAATAAAAAGTATCTCTTCATTGATAAGAACAAAGGTTGGGGAACTATAGACCACAGAGTTAATCAAGACTTTTAGTTCTTGAGTCTGATGAGGCTGCTTTCAGTACACACCAGCCCGTCTTATTGACAATGCAGCAGACTGAACCATTCAGAATGACTGGCAGCTCCATTTGCCAGGCAGCCATCGTGAGTGGCAGTTTCACTAGCACAGTGTCCATTCTGAGTGGCATCTCAACACCAAGAACACCTAGTTTGATTGACAGCTTCATATACAAAGACATGAAGCCAGGATATCTCTGAAAAGCTGAGGAAAGGATGTGGGAGACTTATGTTCTTTGGGCCTTGGGTTCTTCCCCACTCTTTTTTCTGTGAATATTTCATCATCATTGCTAGAAGAGAATAAATACACACACGTCAAGAAGACAGCATTTGATTTCTCACAGCTGTGGTTCAAATCAAAATTGTTTTGTGTTGTTCCACATGAAAATATTTGCATCCCTCTAAATGATATGAAACACAATCTTATTCTTAAATTATTATTGAAATTTTAGGCACACCTACTAAAAGGGGCTGATTAGCCAGCAAAGAGAACTGATAAAACCCAATACTTCTCCAAGTGTGTGGCATAATTCTCATACTATTTTGGTGAACATTTTTGACTTTAGATTTGTGTTCAATGCAAAACATAAAACACAAACATTACCCACTCCATGTGAAAAAGTAAAATGATTGATTTTTTTAAAAAATAGGCTCTATACCCAACATGAGGCTTGAACCCATGACCCTGAGATCAAGAGTCAAATGCTCTATCAACTGAGCCAGTCAGGTGCCCCCTGGGAACTAGCAGTCCAAATCAAGGTGTTGGCAAGTTTGGTTCTCTTCATGGCTTGCAGATAGTAGTCTTATCACTTTGTCTTCACATAATCTCTCCTCTGTGTATGTACATCCCTGGTGTCTCTTGGTGTGTCCAAATTTTCTCTTCTTTCAAGGATACCAGTCAGACTGAGTAGGAGCCCACCCTAATGGCTTCATTTAGCTTAATCACCTCTTTAAAGACCAATTCTCCAAATGTAGTTACATTGAGAGGTACTGGGGTTCAGGGATTCAACATATAAATTTTAGGGGGCACATGAGTCAGCCTATAACCATCCCCTAACCAAATCTTACACTTAATTCTACAGAAATGTAGAATTCCCACTCCCTATATTTTCTCACCACCCCACCTTTGAGCTGAGTACTTTTGAGATGTAAGATAGGGATTACATAGGTCTAGTCAACTCATTAATATAAGAGAAGAAACCTGTGGCTTTCTGAAAAGAAAAATTAACTGACTGACCCAAGGACTCAGAGCTGGTCAGTCAGTGACATTGTTAGAAGTAGATAATGCCTTGCAAACAGGGCAGGGGCTTTGTACTAATGGTAATGTTTCCTCTAATCTATTTCTTCTGATTAAAATGAGGCTCTCAGACGCTTTTACCATTTGGAAACTTATCTGAACTAAAAAGATTCCCTATGTGGAATCTTTCAGATGAAGACCTTTTGATTCCTCTAGATAGAAATTAACCTTCTCTTTCAGAACATTTAAGGCTTCATTGTATAGAGTTTCCCATGTTATATTTAGCTGTGTATTTGTTTCAATTGCCTCTATCTATACTATAAGTTTTTAAAGTAGTGAATGGATGAAAAAAAAGTCATTTTCTTTCCATGGTCACACTTAATATCTTTGTTTGCAATTGTATGTATCAGATGCTCAATAAACATTTTTTTTCCTTTAGATTTTTTGTAGTGTCAACCTTACTATAAAACTGCCCCCAGTTTTAAAAAAATGAAGTAGTAGGAAGAGGCAGAAGCACTTAATAGGTACTTCAGGTGCTCCTCAAGTCAGGAACTCTCAGAACTTCTTTCTTTTTTTTAATAATAAATTTATTTTTTATTGGTGTTCAATTTGCCAACATACAGAATAACACCCAGTGCTCATCCCGTCAAGTGCCCCCGTCAGTGCCTGCCAACCAGTCACCCCCACCCCCTGCCCACCTCCCCTTCCACCACCCCTAGTTCATTTCCCAGAGTTAGGAGTCTTCCATGTTCTGTCATGGAAGACTCAGAACTTCTTTCCATTACGTACCTATCATTGACAATTTTAATTAGATTGCAATCCCCACCCCCACCTCAAGAGGTTATGAGAACCTAACAAGAACCTGTTCTTGTTAATCTTTGTAGCCCTAATATTCGGGCTGCATATAGTATTGCTCTGGAAGTCCTGAATTAGTAAATATGTAAATGCAGAGACCCTTCTAATCACTGGAGTCCAGTATTCTGAAGTGCAACTTCAAGTTGCAAATGCTTTGTATTTAAAGACATCAAGTAGACATAGATTGCCATCTAGTGTAAAATATACAGCAATGCTACCAGAAAATGGAACTCCTCTCTTAGGACATCATTGAATTTTTACTGAGCTGCATTTGCCCTTACAAACGTCATCATCATTCTAAGATGAAGAGAGGATATAACTATTATTGCCAAACACCACAATTCATGTTAGATATTCTTTATTATATATTTTTAAAACATTTCTTTGATTAAAAATTAGTGAAAAATTCTCTGAATTTATTGAAACCAGGATGCACCTTCCACTATGCTTACATGCAAATGTGTATCTATCCTTTTAAATAGAGTACCTCTTCATGCCCCACATTGGGCTCCACATTGGGGTTGGAGCCTCCCTAACAAAACAAACAAAAAATAAACAACAATAAAAAATCCTAACAAAGTCAAATAATGTCCATCTTGTTAAACTCACTCCTCTGCTCTGCTTTGTATGTCTGTTAGTTTTCTACCAGTAGACACACATTGAGCTATAGGCAACTTTTATCCAGGCAAGCACAGTCTCTCTTAATATCTTTACATATTCTAAAATTTAACAATATTTTAGGATGCCAATGACTTTTTTGTTGAAATGGCTTGAAACTGGAATCTGTGTTTATATTTTTGTATGCTTTTTTCCACTGTCTCTGAAATTAAAAATAGGACACTAAGATCTCAGTCAGAAGTACATTTGCTGATAAGGTATATGGTTTGAATGATTTTGCAAGCCACATCCCATCCTTGGTCATCTATTCCACACTTATGTAAAGAATTTAACATATTATACTATTAAGAGCTATTTATTTAATGTTATTCTATTGAAATATTTTATTTAACTTATATAACAGTTTAATACATGGCCCTAGTCTAGAAAAGTTTAGTCCATTAAGGGAACTCATATTTTTATTCAAAAATCTATATTAGGAATACTTTTAGTTCTGGCCATAATGGGGGTTTAGGTGTTGAACTTATTTGGATGCCACAGACACACACACACACACACATCAGACAAGACAAATATAATGAAGCAATTTTTTTTCAGTTACTAGGCGATAGGTGTAAAAGTGTTAAGATCCTTCAGAAAAGGAAAGCACATTAGATGAGTTCCACAACCACATGGGCTTTCTACCTGGGACATTTTTCAAATTGGCATAGCAAACACACAAAAGAAATGAGCACAGCATCAGTACGTTTGGGGAAAACTCCAAGCACTTTAATATAAAAGAGAGGAAAGAAAAAATATTTGAAAAAATATTGGAAAATTTGAAAAATGGCCAAACATTTTTCAAATTTGGTGAAAATTCTAAATCCACAGATCCAGAAAATGAATGAATCCCAAACAAAAGTATACCAAGTATTACTGTAGTAAAATTACTCAAAGTTAATGATAAACATAAAATCTTAGATTCATCATGAGGAAAAAAAATACATACAGAAAAACAAAGATTATAGCAGATTTGTCATGGAAAATAATGAGACAGTGAAATACCGAAAGGAGAAAAAAAGCTGGTAACCTAGAGTCCTATATCCAGCAAAATATCTTTCATGAATGATGCTATAGATTAAATGTTTGTATCCTCCTCAAGTTCATAGTTTGAAACCCTTCAGTGTGATGGAGTTAGAAAATGGAGACTTTGAGAGGTGATTAGGTGAGAGCAGAACCCTCATGAGTATGATGCATATCCGTATAAAAGAGACCTCAGAGAGAGCTGTCATGTTTTCCATCACATGAGGACACAGCAAAAAGATCGCTATAATCAGAAAGTGAGCTCTTGCCAGACACTGAATCTCTTATAGCCTTGATCTTGAACTTCCTGGTCTCCAGAACTGTGAGAAATAAGTTTCTGTTCTTTATAAGCTACCCAGTCTATGATACTCTTCTATAGTAGCCTGAATGTTTCAAGAGGTGGGGGTGCTACTGTAACTAACTAGAAATGTGGAAGTGGGGGACGCTGGGTGGCTTAGCGGTTGAGCATCTGCCTTCAGCTCAGGGCATGTTCCTGGGGTCCTGGGATCAAGTCCCACATCGGGTTCCCTGCAGGGAGCCTACTTCTCCCTCTGCCTGTGTCTCTGCCTTTCTCTCTGTCTCTCCCATGAATAAATAAATAAAATCTTTTAAAAATGTGGAAGTGGAGATCCATAATAGGTAGAGCTCCATAATAGGCAGAGGCTTGGAAAAGTTCTGAGGTGCACTAGAAAAAGTCTACATTGCCATGAATGGACAATTAAGGGAAGCAATTCTCTTTTGAGAGCTAAGAAAGGAAAGAGGAGAGCTTTAGAGAAAGCCTCAGCATTCTTGGAGAATTATCTGAACAATCATGAACAGAATGTTGATGGAAATAGGGACGGCACAGGCCATTCTGAAGAGGTTTGAGATAGGAATGAGGAACATGCTATTGGAAACTGGAGGAAAGGCGATCCTTGATAGAACATAACAAAGAACTTGGCCTAATTGTGTTCATGTCCTAGTCTTTGATGGAAGGTAGAACTTGTGAGTGATGAAACTAGGTATTTACCTGAAGTCACTTCTAAGCCAAGTGATGAAGGGTGGCTTGGCTCTTCTTGACAACTTATAATAAAATGTAAAAGAAAAGAAATGACTTAAATGCAAAGTTGTTAAGCAAAAAGGAACTAGAACTAAAGACCTGGAAAATTCTCAGTTTATCTATATTGCAAAAAAATAAGAAAGCTTGTTCAGAAGAGAAGAGTACAGCTGTTATCACCAATCAACTCTCTAATAAGGAGATTAGTATGAGTGTGAATCATGGCCCTAATCACCACCTAAACAGAGATGTGCTGTTCTGCCAGATGGAAAGATGATTCATAGATCATGAGGGCTGCCTCTTTGATTTCTAAGGAGGAACCACTGTCTCAGGTTCAACCAAGTGAGGACAAATGGCTCCTTCCCAAACCATGGGAGCCCAACCACCCTAGTAAAGCTGTGGGCAAGACAACTATTGCAGTGGTAGAAGGCAGAACCTCAACCCCAGCATGACTAGAGGGCAGAGCATTGAGCCAAAGAGGAAAATTTTTGAACCTTAATATCTCATAGTTTGCCTTATAGTTTTGACTTACTGGGTACCTATTTCTCCTTTCTTCTTGCCTGTTTCTCCCATTTAGAATGAAAACGTCTATCCTATACCTATCCTGCCATTGTATTTTGGAAGTGCCTAACTTCTCTGAATCCACAGGTTCATAGCTGGAAAAATATTTGCCTCAGAATGAATTGTACCTAAGTCTCACCCATATCTGATCTAGAACATATTTAGATGAAATTCTGGATTTCAGCCTTTAGAGTTGATGCTGGAACAAGTTAAAACTTTTGGGGCTGCTGGGATGGAATGAATGTATTTCGCATTCACATGAGAAGAACATGAATTTGGGGGTTTGCAGGGGTAGAATACTGTAGACTGAATATTTGTGTCCCCCTAAAATTTATATCCTGAAGCATAATCTCCAATCTGATTGTATTAGAAGGTAAGGCCTTTGAAAGGTGACTGGATTAAGAAAGTAAAACTCTTATGTATGGATTTAGTGGTCTTCTGAAAGAGACCTAGAGAGCTCCCTTGCCCCTTCCTCCATGTAAGCCCATAGTGAGATGATATTCCCCTATGGACCGGGAAGCAGATTCTCACTAGACAAAATCTACCATTAGTTTGGCTTGGACTTCCCAGCCTCCAAAACGATGAGAAATAAATCTGTTATTTATTAGTCATCCAGTCTATTTTTTTCTGTGATAGCAGGCTGAACAAACTGAGAAATGAAACTAAAATAAAGATACTTAGGAAATACCAAAAAGATGAAATAAATAATCACCAGTGGACCCCTACCAGCAGGCAGAAGGAAAATGATACAGTATATGAATTTGAATGTACACAAAGGAAGGAGGAGTATCAGAAATAGTAACTATATAGAAAAATATAAAAACTTCAAAATTTTATTTAAATTTATTTTAAAGATAATTGAATGTTTAAAGAATAACAACAGTGTGGGGATCCCTGGGTGGCTCAGCGGTTGGTTTGGCACCTGCCTTTGGCCCAGGGCACGATCCTGGAGTCCCGGGATAGAGTCCCACGTCGGGCTCCCGGCATGGAGCCTGCTTCTCCCTCTGCCTGTGTCTCTGCCCCCCTCTCTCTCTCTCTCTCTCTCTGTCTATCATGAATAAACAAATAAATCTTTAAAAAAAAGAATAACAACAGTGGATCGTAGGACTTTATTCTACATAAAGGATTAAAGTGACATCAATAGAACAAAGGCTGGGAATGGAAAACTGGAATTGTGATATTGTTGCAAGTGTTTTTATTACAGAAAAAAAGGGTAAAAATAGCATTTGAAGGTCGATTGTGGAAAGTTAAAGATATATACTATAGACCCAAAACATCCACTGCAATAACAAAATGAAGAGTTACGGTTCATAAACTGACAAGAAGCCAAAGGGAATCATAAAAATAGCACAATTATTCCAAAAGAGTATGGAAAATATGGGAAAAGGAAGCAAAGAACAGCTGAAACAAATAGAAAACAAACTGAAATATGGTAGATTAAAATTAACAAAATAAATAATTACATTAAATGTAAATAATCTAACCATCCAGTTAAAAGGTACTGATTGTGAGATTGGACAAAAGACCATGACCCAAATGCATGCTGCCTATAAGAGATCCACTATAGGGGCCCCTGGGTTGCTTAGTCCTTTAAGTGTCTGCCTTCGACTCAGGTCTCCCAGGGTCTTGGGATCAAGCCCCAAGTCTGGCTCCCTGCCCAGTGGAAAGTCCCCCACCCCCATCCTGCTCTCTCTCTTACTCTCTCTCTCAAATAAATAAATAAAATTTAAAAAAAAGAAACCCACTGTAAATCTAAAGATAAAAATAGTTTAGAAGTAACAGGATAAAAAATAATACACTATGCTAACATTAATGAAAAGAAGCCTTGAATGGCTATATTAATATCAGTCAAAGTATATTTCAGAGCTAAGAACATTGCCAGTGATAAATATGTTCATTTCATAATGATAAAGAGGTTAACTCAGCAAGAAAACATAAGCAAACACTGAAATATTTATGCACCTAAAAACAGAATTTGAAAATATATGAAGCAAAAACTTATTTAACTGCAAAGAAAAACTGTCAAATAAACATGTTGGAGATTTACATACTTACCTCTCATTTGGTAGAACAAGTAGACAGTAAAATAGAATGGACATAAAAGACATTAATAACACTATCAGCCAACTCATCCTAACTAATATTTATAGGCTATTCTACCCAGCAGTAATAGAAACACAAACTTACCAAGCTAGACCATATTCTGGGCTTTCAAATAAGTATTAATGAATTTAAAATGAATTTGTTATAAAAAGTATGTTCTCAAGCCACAATAAAATTAAAAATCAATGTTTGAAAATCCCCAAACTCTAGGGTACCAAATATAAGAGAAATGATATAATTTCTAATTCAATAGAGTGGAAGACAGAATAATAAACTATAATTAATCCAAAAAGGAAGCAAGAAGGGGGAAAAAAAGGTAAGAAATAGGTAATTTATGCATGAATGAAATATAAGTTCCAATTAAAGCAAAGCCCAAAGGGGTAGGAAACATCACTACCGATCTTACAGACATTAAAATAGAAGGGTTTATGAGCAAATTTTTACTAATAAATTTGAAATTTTAAACAAAAAGACACATTTCTAGGCAAATAATTATTTGTAAAACTGAAACAAGATGTAATTTAAAAATTGGGATAGTCGTATGCCCCTAAAAATGAACCTAAAGTTAGAGTGTTTCCAAAAACAAAATTTCAAGTCAATAAAGATGATAAAAGTTGGACAAACAAAAGTGTTTATGTACATAGATGGTAAAGTTTTATACATAAAAAGTTAAATAATTTATTTTCAAATTTTCAGAATTAAACTTGTTGCATAGCAAGTAGATACAAAGGTAATTGTGGACAGTCTAGAAGGAGACTGTCACATTTATGATGAAGATGGCCCGTAGTAAGTGGAATAAGTGATGATATTTCACTAAATGTTGATTGCTGGATCAATCAACATGGACAAAGAAATGAACTGTGATGACTATCACCTCTTACCATAATAAGATGTAAAAAGTGACTTGAGAAGGAAAAAATGATATTGAATTAGGTTAAAGAAAACCTCTTTATAAAGGACACTTGAAAGAAAAAAATACAAGACATAGAATGTGAGAAAATATTTAAAATCCATGTACAAGATAAAGAATCTATACTTTGAATACATATAAGGACCTACAAATCAATACGAAAAAGGTAGAAAATCTGATACAAATACGGGCAAAAGACTTACTGGGACACTTCACCAAAGAAAAAATGTACTTAACCAATAAACATTTGAAAGATTCCCAACTTAATTGGCTACTAGGAAAATGCTAATTAAAACTATAGTTCAATTTCACTGTGAGGATACACAGCAATTGAAACTTTCAAAAACTTCTGGTACAACCACTTCAAAAAACTTTCTGATGATATATAATAAAGTTAGTTAAACACATAGATTAAGACCCACCAATTTGACTCCTAAATAACAGATTTGTATACATATTTTTACCAAAATATCTGAACAAAAATTTCTATAAAAACAAGTGTAAAAGCCATAAATTAGTAATAAATAACCAATACAATGATAAACATAATATACTATATACTATGAGTTGATAAGTAATTGTGGTTCAATCATACAAAGAAATATTATACAGAAAGACAATGAACTACTTACAATTATCTGCAATAATATGGATGAATCTCACAAACATAAATTAAGCAAAAGACACAACAGAGAAATGATGCATATCATATAATTGAATAACATAAAGTTCTAAAGCAGGCAAAACTAATTTATGGAGCTAGAAGTTAGGATACTAATTAGCCTAGTCAGGTATGAGAAAGCTAGGAAAGAACACAAAGTTTCTGGTAATGTTTTGTTGCTTGAACAGGGTGATGGCTACATAAGTGTGTTTACTTATGAATATTCATCAAGCTGGATGCTTCTAAGGTGTGCATTTTTCTTTAGGTATATAAAACTTCAGGAAAATTTCCACTAAAACTGTAGATTGGATTAAGGGCCCTATGCTTAGAATACCCCAGGGACTTACCACTGTAATTACAATAACATTTATAATCATGAAATAATAATCAAGTCATAATTGTATGCCAAAATATTGAAAAATAAATGTGTACTCTGAAAAATATATTATCAATATTAATACTTGAAGAATATTATGGAGAATCTAAAGAGTCTAAGCATTACAAAAGAGAATAAAAATATTACCAAAGATCTACTCTAGAAAACATCAGTCCCTGAGAGTGTGATGGAAAAAAATCATACCAATTGTTTAGGGAACTGATAAAGCATGTGTTAAATAAACTGTTACAAATCATGATGAAAAAGAAAATTCTGCAACTCATTCTATAAGTCTGTAATAGTTTAGACATCAAAACCAAAACAAGATACTATAATGACACAAGCATCTGAATAAGCATAATAATACACACCTACACAAACACACAGAGAATAAAAGGCTAATCTCAGCTATAATCATAGACACACAAATTTGAAATAAAATATTTTACATCTACACTAGGCAAATAATAATACCACCACAAACAAGTATATATTATACTAGATATTCAAGAATGGTATGGTATTGTAAAGTATCTTGATAGAATTTATACTACTAATGGATTTTAAAAAGTAAAATAAATGTGATCCATTTAGTACATGTTGGAAAAAAATCACTTGATAAAATTCAGTAACTCTTCTTTATAATTTTCTCTTTATGATAAAGCTCGTCTATCAAAAACATATAGCATACCAACATGATTAATAAGGATAAAATGCTTAAAGATTTCTTGAAAGAAGTTAAATATGCCCACATTCAAGGAGAATAAACTGACAAGCTGTTATAAATAAAAAGTAAGTTTAACTAGGAAGGAAGAAACATTATCAATATACAAAAATCTGATTTCCAACATACCAGTTATACTTAACTAGAAAATGATTAATAAATTTAATGAGATATAAATTACTACAGCTATTTATTTAAGATTTCCAGCCAGAGAGAGATTCTTTAACATATAAGAACACTGGTATCCGAATGAGCAAGTAGGAAACAGAATGTAGAACATCTTAAAAGGAGAGTATAAAATAAAATGTATTCCTATGGTACACAGAGCCAACTTTGGACAAAGTTATGAAATGCAAATGTTGACTCAGGCCTGTTGTCTAACCACTCCTAAGTTTCATTCCAGCTCCTGATGGATGTCAAAATCTGTCAGTGCAAATGTGTTGTTCACAGTGTTTGTGGTCTTCGCTGATATTGAGCTGTTCTGTGAGGTTTGCTTATCAACTAATGACTTAGTGATCAAACTGTGCAGTACTTTGTGCATTCTGGATTTTAAAAGCTTTATTATTATGCGTTATATCAAATCTACCACTGTATGAGTGGAAATTAAGACTTTATGTAGTTTTTATATGTTGTCATATTTCTTCAAATAAATCTCTCCTGGGATCCCTGGGTGGCGCAGCGGTTTGGCGCCTGCCTTTGGCCCAGGGCACGATCCTGGAGACCTGGGATCGAATCCCACGTCGGGCTCCCAGTGCATGGAGCCCGCTTCTCCCTCTGCCTATGTCTCTGCCTCTCTCTCTCTCTCTCTCTCTCTCTCTCTCTCTGTGTGTGTGTGTGACTATCATAAATAAATAAAAAAATAAAAAAAAATTAAAAAAAAATAAATAAATCTCTCCTATAAAAAAAAAAAAACAAAAAAACCTGATGGATGGTGGTCTGATGCTGCTCCACAGATGTAACAGTCCCATTCTCCCAGACATGGAGACCCATGAAATACTGCCAAAAAAGGCCTCTCACAGCTCCCTCTTGAAAACATAGACTTCTCCACAATCCTCAGGTTTCAGGGCCCTGATCTTGCTTTTTCCTTTAAAAACTGCAGCTCAATAAGTATTAATGACTTATGCCTCCACTCCTACAAATAACTGCTTGTTATGGTAAACTGGAAACTTCACTTTAAAGGAAGTGACACAGGGTGACGTTTAAGAAGTAACTAAAGTTAACACCTAAGTAGGCTGACAAAATAAATTCTGGTTTCCTGTCATCTCATTGTGCTTACACACATTTGGATAAATAACAGTAACATTAATAAACTAAAAGGTTAAAACAGTGAATGAATCCAGCAAAAAACAAAAACAAAATGTTACACACATCTATGTGATGTTTAAAACTTGTAATTTTTCACCCTTGAGAGTAAGTACTTTGGTGATGGTGATGGCTTAAGGGGAAAATGAAAAGGTCTGTACAGCTGTGTCAAGAATAGTTCTGTGACAATACTTTCATTTAAAAAGCAGGAGACAGCCCGTGCTTAACACAGAGCGTTGCACATACCAAATGTGGATATATGTACCAAATTCTATGGCAAGTACTCTCTCCTCTCCTCTTGGTCAGCTTGTTGAAAATACAGGACCACAGTCTCCATACGGACACATTTGGTGGATTTCTGGGGTAGCATCCAAGAGCTATTATTTTCCATGCAGGTGACCTAGGGTCACACTTTAAAATACTAGAAATGTGATTACTTCTTTGAACAACAGATGGCAGTAAAGCCAAAAGAAAGATGGGATTTTTTTCCTAGCCTCAGAATTGTCAGGAAGCATCTCTGAACCTTTACTTCAGCATGGACACACTTTTGAATAAAGAGCTTCTTTGAAAGGTTGTTGGTTCAAAACATAATTCTTATACAGAATAATATATTATTATTTTACCTGATAATTTCTGTTTAGTAATTTAAAAATTTAAAAAGTCCTTTTAAAAATACATATTACTGAACTGTTCCATGAAGACTTTATTTACTCTAACCACTGATACTTGATATGAGCAAGTGTATTAAAATAATTATTTGTGTGTGTGTATTTCATCATTTTATCTATTCAACAATAGCTCTTAAGCTCATGCAATGTGTTCTCAGACAGGTTGTGAGAAAACAAGACTCACATAATTCTGATGGATATAAATAAGTCCAGAGATAAATAAGGACAGAGTCATTTAACAAATTTGGTAATGGGAATAATAACATGATACCAGTCTCTCTTTGGAGAATTAAAGATGTTTTTCTGCATGAGGGGACATGAGGATTGAAGCCTAATTTCTAAAAAGAGTAATCCAAACAAAGGAGTTGGAGAGAGAGAGAGGATGGAGTATTCTTTGCAGAGAGGGAACTCCATTATGAAAAAAACCTTCAAACCAAGAAACACTGCAGTGACTTTGAACAACTTCAGTTAATTTACTGTGGTTGGAGCAAAGATTTAAGGTAGAAATGAAAGAAATTTCATCCAAATGTTAAGAACCAAACCATGAAAGGTCTCAAATGACCAACTCAGTAATCTGAAAGCATTGCAAAGAAAGTTTTGGGGGTGTGGGCATGCCTGGGTGGCTTGGTGAGTTAAGCATCCTACCCTCATTTTCAGCTCAGGTCATGAACTCAGGATCCTGGGATTGAGCCCTGAATCAGGCTCCACCCCTAGCACAGTAAGCTTGAGATTCTTTCTCTCCCTCTCTCTCTCCTCTTCCCCCAGTTTGCATGCATGCTCTCTCTCTCTCAAATAAAGAAAATCTTTTTTTTTTTTTTAAGGAAAGTTATTATGGGGGTTAAGGAGGTAAAAAAAAAAAAAAGCTCAGTTACATCAATTATATTCTTTGCTACTCATTAAAGATAGAAGTTAGTCACAGAAGAATTCTCAAATAGAATTCTAAGAGGGAGAAGAAAACCATTAGAAACATTAAGTGATTTTCTTCAAGATCATGTAGGTCTGTTAGGCAAAGACTTAGAAAGAGCCAGGACTTCTGAGTTCTGCCCAGTGCCCTCTCTAAAGTAAGGGATAATCTTACATCTAACTGTGCTTGGACTGAAAGCCATAAACACCTCCATGACTCACTTTGTGTCAGTCAAAGACTAAGTATTTAACACGAAGTATTTCTAATCCATACCAAAAATCCAATACAGCTATTAAACCCACCAAACAGATAAGGATACTCTGAGGCTCTGGAAGTCTGAAAAGTGGAATTAATTTTAGCAAATGGAAGGATTGAAGGACTGTAAATGTTACTGGCCTTAAATTTAGATATATTTCCTATTTGGCTGAGTCAAAAGAAATAAAATAATCTCTGTTGTGTATTGGTGTTCAGGTGCTTTGTGGTTGAGAAAACATTGTGTTTATAAGGACTACATAAAAATGACAGAGATTAAAAGTCCCTATGGATTTAAAGCTTCCCCATACTTTGAAATGACCTTATATTCAGACTGCAACACTCTCATTTCATACTCCTAAACAGCTCACATGAAGGTTCATATTAATATTCATACTTTACAGATGAGGAAATTGAGATTCAGAGAGGTTAAGTGACTTGTACCTACATAGCTAATAAATGTCAGTCAGACAAAGCCAAGTGCAAGATAGAAAGAATAAAATGCTAATAAGCCCATTTATATATAGATAGCATATAAAAATAACAAAAGAAGATTATTTATCTTTGTAATGATATTTTATTTTCTGGTTATAAAAGTAATGTATGTTCATTATTGAAATTTGTAAAAAAAAATGGACTTTTATGGTCAAAACAACCTAAATACTGAAACTATAATATAAAAAGGAAAATGTCTAGAAAGAATATGGTGGGCACTTAACCAACATTCTATCTTCTCAAATTTTCTAAAAATACTATCCCTATCAACACAGGGAAATAGCAAGTTAACAATATATCTAATGGATTTGCAACTACAGAATATATCTTTTCTAAAAAAACCCATAGAAAATATGATAAGCATTAAAAACATTTCTAAGAGTTATGTTATCGAAGTTGCAATGAAACTTCAGACTAATATTTCAATAAAACAAGAGTAACTGTGATGCCTGGGTGGCTCAGTGGTTGAGCGTCTACTTTTGGCCCAGGTCATGATCCTGGGGTCTTGGGATCGAGTCCCACATAGGGCTCCTTGCATGGAGCCTATTCCTCCTCTGCCTATGTCTCTGCCTCTCTGTGTCTCTCATGAATGAATAAATAAAATTTTAAAAAGCCTCTTAAAAAATAATAAAAACCAAAAAAAGAGTAACCATTTATTCAATAAAACAAGAGAATAATGAAATAATGAAAACAAGTACAGTATAACAAACCTGAACTGGGAGGGAAATTCATTGCTTCAAATATTCTTTATAAATTATTATTATAAAAATAGAAAATGTAGGAAACATTCATTTTTGAATTAGTGACATTATACACACCACATGTCTGGAAAGTATCAGGGAATTGTATTAGGAAAATGACAGAATTATCATAAATATCTCAATCACATTTGCGTGATATATTAGAATTTCTTTGGTGGCAAGTGATAGTAACTCAGCTCAAAGCAGATTAAACATGAGGATATTTTTTCAATGAATTTTGAGAAGCTAATAGAAATTATTATAAATAAAAGAATCGGGGATATTGGGGACCACAAGGATAGAATGTACTTGATGCTTCCAGTCGCTCCCCCCTCCTCACTTTTACATCTTCTTGGTTTCATTTCTTCATGTGACTGCAGCAGAATGGCCACAGAAAGCTGTAGATTTTGTAGATTTGTGACCTGAGAAGTCAGTGAGTTTTCCTCACAAACTAGAATTAGAACAAGCCTGTGGAAGAATTTTTAAGTCTTATTTGAGTCATTTAGCTATTAAAAAATGAGGTATACTTCTGTAGTTTAGACAAGTTAAGTTTTCAAAAAAATAGTGGGGAGATCCTATGATTGGGAAAGCCCAAAGCAAAAGATGATAAGAACTTCCCAGAAAATGAAGCTATGTGATAGAAAATGTAAGATTCCAGCAGAAGCCAAGTTCTAATCCTCAGCTTGAACTGGAAGTTATGTCATGTTGAGACAAAGAAACAGTACTAAAACCTCTAATGAAAACAGGAAGAAGTAAATAAAAATACGATGTAAAAAATATATAAATAAAAATATAAGTAAAATATAAAATAAAATATAGACTATATTCTCTATATACATATACACACATACTTATGTGTACAGATATACAAAAAGAGGAAACTGTGAGTTTAACAAATAATGAAATCAGAGGTTCTTTGTAATACCTATTTAGCAAATAAATTACGATGACAAAACACACTCAGGACCTGAAAGAAATAAATACAACTAGAGGCAGAAATCAAAAAACAATTATTTCTCAGAAGTTAGAAAACTTCAGGATAGATAACTATTAACATGATACCATATACATGATGCATTGCTTTAGGCTTCATTTAAAGATTTGAGGCTTCAAATAATAGCCTGAATTTCACTGTTTCCTTTAATCTGTCTCCCCTCCCCCTGAACTTATTACAAATGATTCTACTTAAACTCAACTAAGAAGCTCCCAGGGATGTCTTATGTGTCTATCCAACCACAGGTCTAGTAAACTGTCCAGTTAGTTACTGCATGGAATACCAGTTATTTCTTTCCTTTTCTATTATTCTGTTGTTGAGAACTGAGAGGTCCACTGGACTTACTGTCTTCTAGCAGGGACTGGAGTCCTCTCTGGACATCTTCCAGATGCCCCTGTGTTATCTAGGAATTACCATCTGCCAGAGCCCATAGTAGCTATGAATCCAGGAGATAAAAAGCTGAATGTTTCCTTTTTGAAAAGAACTGTCTTATAAAAGATACCAAAGTAGTGTTGTTCATATCCTAATGCCTTACAGGCTTTATGAAATAAAACAGCTCTTTCAATTTTTCAGTCTCCTTATTCATCATAATACTCACACATAAATCCAGATGGGATCTGGACAATGAAATAAATCTGAAGGACAGATAATGTGCTTTCCTCAAAAGTGACTCTCCTCCTCTCCTCTTTGTCAACCAACACAAGACATCTGTTGATTTCAATGAAGATGGTTCACTATTATTTGCTCCTATTGCCTTTGGAATGATTGTTCTTTCCGATGCATGTTAAGTGCAAATTTTCTGCAAAGCAGTAACCTGGACTTGAGTCTAGGTGTTCTGATATTGGATTAATTTCTCTAGGTACTGGTAACAATCATGGATAGTCTATTTTAAAAGGATAAACAAACCAAAGACAGACAGACAAACCTATACACAACTAGAGAAAATTGGAGCATCATGAATTGGACTATCTCTGTTTCTGACTCTTCTCCATTTGAATGCTATGTCATTGAAACGCTCCTTGGTTTAATATTCTTCCAAGTCTCCAAATGAAACGATCACTTGCAGTCTAAAATAACACAACACTATTTTAATTCTATTTTGTCTCATTTTGTTCTCTAGTTGGTTCCTGTATGTTGATCATCTGACTACATAATGAACCTTGAACAGACAGGAAACATGTCTCACACTATTGTGACCTCAAAGTATCTAATATGGAGTTGCATACAGAACAGGGGCTCAGTAATTGCTTATTTCCACTCATATCTAACTTACATGTTGAGCCAGTCTTTCCCCTTTGCCAGGATTGGATACTGAAATCATTAATGCAAAAATCAATTTGTATTAGAAATTCCTCAAATCATATTCCTATTTTATTACCATGTAATTTTCTGAATATGGTAGAAAAATCTTTGCCTGTTAATGAATTCTGTTTCAAATGCTCTCATTATAAAACTTTCAAATCTCATTAACTAAACCAGGCATTAAAAATACAAGGATAATAGAATGAAATGGGAAACTGTTGATATGATTAGATTTGGGTAACTCTTCTTTTACTGTGGGGAAAAAAAATACACTGCCTGAGTAAATGATAATTTAAGCATAGGAAACATACACTTCTCTACATGTTCTAGAAGTATCAACAATTTTCTCAGCCAACTGCATCCTAGCTAGAATTATGGATAGAAGTATGAAAATGTGGTGTATCTTAACAAGGCCATGCCGATATTAGCATTTTTATGATGTGCATTTTCAATAGTGATATAGAGCGAAAATATGCATCTCATAAAGATACCCTCTACTAATTCCAATCTTCCTTCATGTATAGTCACCCAAGCCTTTATTCAAGTGTACTTACTGGAAATTTAAATTCAAGTTTATTGACCGTTATTTACTCTAGACACCTTACCACACTTTTCTGTAAATGCAGAAAAGAAATAACACTTAGGAAGTAGTGTAGAGTTCTAAAAAGTGTTGGCTTTTCCCCAAGTATTTTTCTTCTCTTTCAGTTGCATACTATATATACTTCCTGGAGGCAGAAAAGAAACAAAACAAAACAAAACAAAACATATGAATAATAACTCATCCTTTTCTGGCATATTTAAATCCATTAGAGAATCATAAAATGTTAGAGCTAGAAGCAATCATCAGATCACTAGACCTACCTACTATGTAACTGGGAGCAAAGGCAGTATATATTTATTCAAATCTGCTGCTAGTTGAAGGCAGAATAATCAGTCTCTGGCACACCTAGTAATATGCTTTCTAACATTCCCCAAAAGCTGAACGTTCAATAAAACAATTAATCCAACCCTTAATCTGCAATCTTTTTTTCCTATTTCCTGATACCACATTCCAACGGGGCCTGCCTGTATCTGTCGGCTGCTAAACTAACTTCTGTTTATGCTTTTTCTGCCACTTCTTGGTACTCTATGGTAAGAACTTAGGTTTGAGGAAGAGCCTGAGGAGATCTAACACCTATACTCATCCTGCCACAAAAATGTTGGTAAATTGAACACCAATAAAAAATAAATTTATCTAAAAAAAATCAGGTGGTGATGAAGGTTGCACAGCTCTGTGAGTATAGTAAAAACCATCAGGGGTGCCTGAGTGGTGCAGTTGTTTAAGCATCAGACTCTTGGTTTTGGCTCAGGATGTAATCTCATGTTTGTGAGATCGAGCCCAAGTTGGACCCGTCTCAGCATATAGTCTGCTTGAGATTCCCTCTCTCCCTCTCCCTCTACCCCTTCTGCTCATGCTCTTTCTTTCTCTCTCTCTAAAACAAATAAATAAATCTTTCTCTCTTTTTTTTTGTATTTTTTTATTGAAGTTCGATTTGCCAACATATAGCATAACATCCGGTGCTCATCCCGTCAAGTGCTCCCTTCAGTACCTGTCACCTAGTCACCATCCCCCCACCCACCTCCCATCTTTTTTTTTTTTACTTCCCATCTTTCTAAAAAAGTATTTTTTAAAAGCCATCAAATTGTACCTGTGAAATAGCTAAGCAGTATTGGTATAGTATATGAATGTCTCAATAAAGCTGCTTCAAAAAAACAAAAAAACCAAACCAAACCAAACAAAACAAAATATCTATGAGACCTTAACCACATCACTATCTTTTTGGGTATCATTTTTTTTCACCACAAAAACAAAAACAGACACTAGAGAAGGGGATGTAGGTCTGATTTGTACTATTCAAAACATGGCCAAGGACCAGTAGCATTGGCAATACTTTGGACCTTGTCAGAAATGCAGAATCTCAGGCTCTGCCACAGACTATTGAATTGGGATCTGCATTTTAACAAAATGTTCAGGTGATTCATGTGCACACTGAAGTTTGAAAAGTGCTGAGGGAATTAAAAAAAATGTTTTTCTTCCTGTTACATATCATTTATAGTTTTTGGTAGAGGGATGATTCTACGCTATCAGTTTTTTCCCTTGAGAAAAGATACACTATTGGTGATACACAGAGGCAGGGAAGTTTTTTTCCAGATCCCTTACCATCAAATTCCCATTTCTCCCTCAATATTGTCATGGCTTTGAAGCAGACCTTTCTCCCACTCCAGTTCTGTTTCTGTCCATATAATGAAGTACCACTTTCTGTTAGCTTTGTCTGCATGATCTCATCCAGCTGGGGGATCCTCCTGCCAGGCCAGCAAAGGACCAATCACATCATCCCTTCTGAGGACAGCACCCTGGGATGGTAAGTGACTGGGCAAAGGTTACCTGGCAAATGGTAGGTGGAAATTAAAATCGAGGGAGATGGCTTACCACCTGGCGAGGTCCTGAGACCATTAGAGCACTTTGGGCATAATACTGCTCTCATCTGTATTATATTTCATGCACATTTCCTGCCCTGCAGCCATTGTTACCATTGTGATTACAGACTCATATTCAGCTGCCTTGAGAATGCTGATGGTTGTAAAAGAGAACACTCGCCACAGTGGGTGGGAAGGGCACCAGCAAATTGCAAAGCTCCTATTGTGTAAGACTGGAAATCTGTGATTTTGGCTGACTCCTCACCACAAAGAAAGACTTCATATGCACACTGTGCCCCCATCAACACCTTCTTTGCTTAATTTTGTCAAAAAAAAGTTAAATAGAAACAAGCAGGCAGAAGATGCTTCAGACCCAAGTGGAAAGCAAGCAGAACACTACTTCTGGATTAAGAATAACAGACTACATTGGTCAAGACTAATACCTAAAATTAGAAAAATGTTGCCTTACTTGATTTGACATGAAGCATATTTTTAAGGATGCTGTCTGCCCCAACACCATCATTCTACCTGAAACTGGACCACAAGCATTCATTCTATGAACGGAGGAATCATTTATTATTTAAGGATTCTTTAAAAAAAAAAAAAAGATGCTTTTTAAAAACTTGTTTTTGTTTGATGCAATCTTTTTGTTTTAAGAGGAAACATAAAGGAAAAACATGGTCTAAAGGTTAAGTACCCCCCCTCACTGGACCAGAAGAGACCTCAAGAAATCATCAGTGTCCTTTCCACTGAGTCTGAAAAAGGATCTAGATGCAGAATCTATTGTAACACAGGAAAGCAGGAAGCAGAATTACTGGCAGATTAGAGGTAATATGATAAGATTTAGAACTCATTCCTGATTTGGAAGAACATTAATTTTAGAAAAGTTAAAGTTACTGAATTAAATTGATTTACGTAGTGCTTCTCCTAGCTCTCCTGCTACACCACCACATCTATACTCATCCAAACCTTTATTAACCTGATAGCCTATTAAAAAAAAGAGAAAGGAAACAAAGAAAAAGAAATATGGATTTTCTTTTTCCCTACATTAATACCTTGGAGGAAAGAGTTTTGTTGTTGTTGTTGTTTGTTTGTCTTTAAGATAAAATTCAACTAATATAAAATGGTTATCACTTTGGAAAAGAGTTTGGCAGTTTCTTAACAACTTAAACATAAATTTACCATGTAATCCAGCAACTCTACTCTTAGGTATCTACGCAAATGAAACAATCTGTTCAAACAAAAACTTCCATGTTAATGGTCATAGTAGCATTATTCATAATAGTCAATAAATGGAAACGACCCATATATCTATCAACTGGAGAATGATTAGGAAAAGTGTGGTACAGCCTCCACACAATGGATGCTATATAGCAATAAAAAGAAATGAGCCATTGATGAGTGCTACCACAAGGATGAACCTCAAAAACATTATAGTAAGTGAAAGAAACGAGGCACAGAGACCACATACTGTACAGTTTCATTTATCTGAAATGTACAGAAAAGGCAAATCTAAAGAGACAAAAAGTAGGTTAGTGGTTGCCTAGAGTTGGGGATGGAAATGGGGATTAACTATAAAAAAGCATGGGAGATCCTAGTGGGATGACAAAAATGCTCTACAACTCTGGTTATGGTTGCACAACTTGGTAACTTTACTAAAATTCAAATGCATGATTTTATGAAATGCAAATTATATCTCAATAGAGTTGTTAAAAATTTTCAGCTAACAAGGAGAGGGAAATAACATAGCCTTAAGTGAGAAGGGAAAAGTTAAAGAGTGGGAAGAGCTGGGAATGTATATTGACAGCCATCATTACCCGTAGACCAAATTTATCTTCTTCCCAAGAGAGCTGCTATAGTCAAGAGTAGTTATCTTATTTTAGAAGGAAGGATGTCCATGTGACACTGCTAACAAACCTGAGGTAGGAGAGTAGCACAACCAGGTAGTCCTCTGTTTATCTCCCATAGCTCCCAGTCCTGCAGCAACTTTTCTTATGAGTAACTCCTGGCTTAGGTCATTTTAGTCTTTCTCACTAATTCTTAAACATGAAATCAGATTTCTCAAAAAGAGTTTTTCCTCTGCAATGTTCTCCCTCATCTTTTCTATCAACCTATCACATCAAGACCACAGAATCTGTATTCACCTGAAGGAAATCTTAGAAACAATCAAAGGCAGGTGCGCAGACTGGGGAGACACTTGTTCAGAGTCTGAACTCAGGCAGAGTATGTCAAGATCTCACCGTGTTAATCACTGATCTATATTTCCTTGCTAAATTTAAGTCCACATTTGGGGATTTGGGTTTTAATGTAAAAGCAATGGGTTTTGAGAATTCTGTAGGGAAACAGCATGAGTGCCTTGTAGCTATGTGAAGAATAGCTAGGAGAGGGTAAATGTCTTCTTGATGACTCAGATGAAGAACTCTTCCACTTATACTACTGCCATGAATAGAAAAAAGTATAATGTTAAAGTTGTATTGGAGATTTTAAGATAAATATGGTTTAAACAGTGGATAGGAGAGAAACCAGTGCAACTGACTCTAGTAGGAGTTCTATTAATTGAGATAGAAAAAATGCAGGGCTACCAGTTGTTAAGGAAAAAGTTGATGAGGTCACATTTTCACAGGCTGATGTTGAGACAACAAGCCAGCAGAAATTCTTGGAAGACAGTTTGCTAAACATGTCTAGAATTATAAGGAGAGTTGGTGGTCTAGAGATTTAAATTTGAGACTTCACAATATATAAAGGGACAGCTGAAGGCATGTGATACCAGAGAATATATGAATCACAAGAGAAAATATTGGGAGAAGAGATTATAGTTATGTCTGAACTTTGTGCCAGTCTAAGGAAAAAAGTTAAAATAGTCAAAGAATTAGGAGGATGATAGGAGTACATGGTGATATTGAGAGTACGTAAAAGAAAGGAGTGTCTTGCATTGTTGAATACCGCTGATTGTTAAGAGAAAGGTTGAAAACTGGGCAATACATTTAATAAAAAGGAGGTTATTGGAGACAGTAGAGACATTTTTGTCAGAGTACTGGGAGACTGGAGAGGTAGAAGAACTGCATGATGAGTATGCAAATTGAGAAACATGAGTAAACAACTCTGGAGAAAATGGACTACAAAGGAAATTCAAAAGTAATGGCACATCTAGAGGAAGGAAGCGTGGCCCAGTTAAGATTTTATTCTATACAGAAGTGATTGACATGTTATTAACAGCTAGTGAGCAGATCTAGGAGAGAGAAATATATATATTTAATAGTGTAAGGTAAGATGTGATAAGTTCTGTAATGTAAGTGAAAACACTCAATTTAGATAGGAGAATGGCAACCTCCTTTTTTGATATAAATGAGAGCAGAGTTAAATTTGGAAATCTGGTCCACAAAAAATCATTGGAGCTCCTGTCTGCTTTCTCTGTGAAATGAATGGGAAGGTTCGGATTAGGCACTAGATAGGAAGGGAGAGTGAACTGGCAAAAGAATAGTCATGTATTTGTGGAGCATTGTTGACAGCCAAGTTGAGGGTGGCAATCATGATTTAGTGGAAGGACAAATCTGTCTCATTGTACGATTTTCCCCAGCATCACTGAGCTGCACTGGTACAAATCCGAGAAAGTGAAGAACCAGCTGTCTCTGGAGTTAGGATTTTGCCACTTGATTCTGATGTAAGATCAGCTGGGTCTGAAAGTTCTCTGAAACAATGATAATCTTTCAGAACCAGCTTTGGGTTAAGGATTAACTTCTCTCTTGTTGTTTAATATCAAGGGTTTATGGATGCAGCACTCTGAAGTTCATGGGTGCCTCTGTACTTCTGGTTCCCATTTCTGTGTCCCATTGACACTTCTTCCTGATTCAGGTGTTCTAACATGGTCACTTTGGTTGGTCCTGCCTTCTGCAAAGAATAGGTTATATACTTAATTTAAACTAAGGCTCCAAGCCTAAGAGTGGCTTTATATGTAACTTGTGTTTTAATGGGGCAGGAGTCCTTAATGCTATTGTGGAAAAGGGTCAGTCATGGTGAACACAGATATTAAAGTGGGAACTTCCCTATGTAATGGGGACAAAGATCATCTTGGGGACTCTCAAACACCTTACCAGCACTGCATATGGTTCCCACTTATCAGGCTGCCTATCATTCTATAGTTAGCTCATAAAATGACACAAAAGAGAGGTTCTAAGATATTTAGAATGAATAACTTTTCTTGCAAAACTGCATAGTCACTGAATGAAGAGAAGAAACAGGAAGAAACAGTGATTTAGTAATAGCTAGTTATATCACACCTAATTCCCTCTTCTGGCCTGAAATTCCTTTAAACTGATATTCAGCATACATTTAAGAAAGGAAAATAGTGTGGTAAAACAATATATCAAAGTAGCGATAGATGTTAGATTTCACTGCACCCGACCTTTTTCTTAATGGAAGTATCAAGCATCTTTAACAAAAGTCTTATAAAAGCTACTTCAACACTTCCCTTACTTCTTAAGACTATAAGGAGAAATTTAAGACTTTGAAATAAGCAAAAGATTAAAGAAGGTCCTTTCCTGGAATGATGGAGCCCCTCTGGATTGACAGACTTTATATGATGAGTGTCTTTGTCTTTGATTAGGCTATATTTCACAACCATATTGAGATAAAAGGTAATGTACAGAAAACTGAGACAAATAAGTACATTTTTCCCAATGGAGCTTCAGTCAGTTTTCTTATCCAGTATGAAAAAAGCCAGGTTTGCATTAATTTACAAATTCATTTCAATATTCCTGGTCTGTAAATGTGTCTGTTCTTTGGATTCTTTTTCAACTGGATGTAACATGTGTGTGTGTATGTGTGTTTCTCTACTTTAATGAATTAAATAAAAATTTGGCATGTGTAACTTTATGTATGTATAAAAGGCATAGTTTTACCTTTTTTTGAAAGTTGTCTTTTAACAAAAGTCAGAAAACTCCACTTTGGAACATCTCAACAACCATTAAAATCAAAAGGATATGGAACTTCTCCCTCTAAAATCCCAGGTTTGCTAGGTTTTATTTTTTTAAGTGTATCATTCATCTCCAAGTCACCCAGGCTTTAACCTTTTTTATTGTTTGTTTTGAAACTGTCAATCTTCTACTCATATCCAATTCTAATTACTAAATTCAAGTGACTCTATCTTTAACAAAATCATAATCCCTTTGAACTGATACTTTGCATACAACTAAGAAGAGCAAATAGTATCAAATATTTTAAAAGTATGAGAGTAGAATGATATCATCTCTCATAGTAAAGCTTTTAGTATATCCATGGATTATAATAGTCCATTAATTGGTTATAAGCAATTAATGGATAATTTAATTAAAAAGAGAATTTAGTAAATCAAGATAAAAGCTAGCCACAAAATGAAGTTTTCAGGAGATCACATTGAAAATAGGATAAAACTAATTAGGATCCAAGGCCCAACCATCATGTTTGAGTATTACTTGAATCTTCTGACATTCTGCTCAACATTTAAAGACCTTAGAAACAGAATAAATTTATCCACTTTAGATTAGCCACACCTTGGCTAGGAATGAATAATGAACCCTGATCTGCATTACATCCTTGTTAATTTATGTACACTGGGTAATTCTCTGTAGGAAATCAGTATGTGACTGGAACAGGTTAAGAGATACTGAGCGACCAAAAAGAAAAACCAAAGACAATTAGAATTATCATACCCCATCTAGCCTCCCATCTTATACCTCACCATACTTTTGGCACCTCTAAAATGCAGCCAAATTGTCTCTGATACATGATCCCTGCCTGTTATTTGGCCTATATATTTCTGCCCACAACATCTACTTTATTTGTAATGCCCTTTCCCCAGTGAATAAATGTCTAAATTTTATCCACTCTTTAACATTTACTCTAAGTTTCTTCTCTTCAATGGACATTTCCTTCATCTGAAATGCCCTTCCAAGAATCATATTGTAAATATTTGCATACATGTACTATCTCCTTTTTTTGAGTGTACTCTCCAGCTGCACAGGGATTGGGTCTTACTCACTTCTTTTTCCTACAAAGTTTAAAATGGATCTGGTGACACAGTACATATGCAACAAATACTTGTCAGATATATGAATACAGCAATAAGCAAGCACATATTATTCTACTAATTAGGAAAAGAACTAAAGAGAATATCCTATTTTTGCTTTATATTTAAAAGGATGTTATATTCTTCTTTAATCCATTCTGTCCGCCCTTTTAGTGCTAGACATTATGTCCAGCAATTAAGCAGTGAGAGACAATGAGTGAGATGTTTTTCTGTGCCATGCAGATGCAATTGCCAACAATAAGAATTAGCATTTTCTTTCCACCGGAGCCCTCAGCAGCTGCAGAGTGACTCACTGACTGGCATGTGACAGTGATTACATTATCTGGTGATAAGGGGGTCACAATTAAATAATGCCCTTTGCCAATGTGTACGTTGCAACTCCAACCCAGATGAACAATCCTCCCCTTTCCCACTGAGCTAATGCAGATCTTGGAATAATGGAAGATAGAGACTTCTGCCACCCTCTATCATTCCAGCAAGGTTCTGCTCTATAATATGTAGTAGTAATTCAGTTGTAATTAAGCAAGGCCTGATATATTATTTCCTAATGAACCCAAGTGAAGTCATCTCCCACTTCTTCCCCATGCCTCTAATTAGGCAATAAGGACTATATCACAAGCAATAAAGATCACTTTGCTGGGCCAGTGATGAGGGATCAGAGAGCACATTGGGAGGCTGCAATGGCCCAGAGTGAAAGGCAGGTAAGCAGCAGTTCTAATGGAACATCCTCCATTCTTCTTGCCATCTGCTCCCAAATTACCTAGGTGGCAAGCACTGATGAGGAACAAATTAAATTGAAGCTAGAACAAGAGGCTTGAAGCCATCAGTCAGAAGCCCAGCAATTTAAATCAGAGCTTTATGTGTTTTGGTTCACTCTATAATTACTCTGATACTTTATGTATTTCCCAGATTTTTATATCTACTATCGTGTTCAATCTCCAGGAAACTCAAGGGGATTAAAATAAGGGATTTTCATTTTCCTTGTCTTATGCATGAACAGATCAGGATTCCAAACCTTGAAGTGGGAAGGTTGTAGCATTCACAGCAGTCCACAAATGAACCTGCTATCAAGTTCACTCCAAAGCTGTTTTGCTCACCATAATACCCTCCAGTTCGATGGACACCGAGGCTCCTTCCACAGTTTCAGAGAAGGACAAACATTATATGGTCTCATTCATTTGGGGAATATAAAAAATAGTGAAATGGAATAAATGGGAAAGGAGAGAAAATGAGTGGGAAATATCAGAGAGGGAGACAGAACATGAGAGACTCCTAACTGGGAAACAAACAAGGGGTGGTGGAAAGGGAGGTGGGGGGGGGGGTGACTGGGTGACGGGCACTGACGGGGGGGCACTTGATGGGATGAACACTGGGTGTTATGCTACATGTTGGCAAATTGAACTCCCAATTAAAAAAAAAATCTGTTTTGATTATATTTGATTTTCTGTGACACCAACCAGGAGGAATGCTATCCTTGCTTTCTTGTAGATTCTTAGGTGAGAAAAATAGCAGCTATCTTTCTTTACTTCCCTTCAGTTCATTTAAGGCAGTGGTAGACAAACAAACCTCCAAGTTCTTCATCTGTTTTTTGTAATGTCCATGAAAAACTAGGCACTGTTTATAGTATATCCTTCTGATTCTGGATGCTAGGGGAGCTGTTTCACAACATTAGGTTATAACTAACTGAGAACAAAGCAAAAGTAATTTGTGTTTGTAGACATGGAAATAAATACTATGAGTGCAGGGGACAGCTTATTTTCTCTCCTGTGGGAAGGCCAGTTTTCCCTCCATTTCTACATTCATGGCAATATTTTGATATATTAAAATATCTGTTTGGTTTCTTTCTGTGAGTTTAAAAAAATCTTTAACCCATATTTATTTTGCCTCTGTATAACAGAGTCTTTATTATACTCCTTTTTATAATTAGTAAGGTTAGCAAATGTTACTATATTAAGAGGTTAACATATTACTTTTATATTACAACAGCAGAGTTGAGTATTCCCAATGAAGACTATATGGCCTGTAAGCAAAACATTTTTACTATGTGACCCTTTATATAAAAAGTTGCAGATTCTCACTTAAAACAGATATTCAGCCAAGCCCCACACATCTGAAGGAGCCACTTTAAGTTTTTTCCCTACATGTTCAGGCAATAGGAGGGTGGCATAAAAGAGAAACAGTATAATAATTCTTTTTTTTTTTTTTTTTTTTTTTTAGTAATTGAACTAAAAGCTATTTTGGAATATGAGATTTGGTTTTGGACTGGATGTTAAAAGACTTGCTATGATTAGCTGTGAGGCATTTAGCAAATTTTCATATTTCTGGGCTTGAGCTTTTTCATATGTAAAATGGATGTATAATTTTTAGTCTCATTTTAATAATCTTTTTTATGTTTATCCTTTAGAGATTAACCAAGACTGAATTTTTTTGTCCTTGCTGAAACTATTTTTTGGAAGCAAATCAGAATAAATCAGATTGGATCATTCTGTCCTCAAACAGATGGAACTTGTGCTTAGAGTTTATTATTAAATGATCTTGTTGGGTTACCAAATCATGTACTTCCAACCTGCCCCTCCTTCAGAATGACTGGGCTGACAGACATCAAGCAAAGAGGAGGCAGCAATGATACTTTGAAAATGGTGTAGCAATGAGGCCTGGGCTGGACTTCAGACATCTTGGCAATAAATTAAAATCTGAGTTTTATTTGCAAAACATCACTTCAGCTTATCCACGAATGGTAAGCAGTATATATATTGTTACTTTCCCAGCTCAGACTCTCAGATCAGAGAAGTTTATTTTGGGACCTCTCTACCGTCACCTTGACATTCCCTTCCTCAGCTGCATCTCCTTTTTAAGTTCCACTATCAAGTACTCTTAGACTCTATTCTGAGTGGCAACCATAACTTTCCTCCTCCTTAAGTTCCTTTATTGAGTCCTGTATGAGTTGTCAGTGTCCCAATTACAAAATCTAATTCCTCTTACCTGACATACACAAGCTTCACTTATCCATTCAATCACTTGACAATTACTGTCTTAGTCCATTCTGATTGCTGTAACAAAATACTATAAACTGAGTGGCTTATAAACAACATTTACTTTTCACAGTTTGGGAGGCTAGGAACTCCAAGACCATGCTGCCAGCACACTGATGAAGACCTGCTCCCTCATCTTTTCACTACAACATCAACCTCACAAGGTAGAAAGAGGAGGATCTCTCTGGAGCTCCTTTTATAAGCTACTAACTCTGTTCATTAGGGTTCTGACCAAATCATCAACTTATATTCCAGAGGCCCTAACTCCAAACACTATACATTGGAGATTAGGTTTCAACATACAAATTCTAGGGGGGCAAAAATATTTGGTCCATATTGAATGCACATCAGCAAGCATCTGGGATACCCTGATGAGCAAAAACAAAGGTACTTGTCCTCTTAGAGCTTATATTCTATTGAGGGATATAGCTATTATACAAATAATTAAGTAAAAACAAATGTAAAGTTGAAACTGTTACAAATTATATGTAGAAGAAATATAAGGGTGGGTCTAAGAAAACCAGGAGGGAGAAATTTTACTAAGCAAAAAGGTCAGCAAAGGCTTCCCTGAGGAAGGGATTCTTGAGCTGCTGGGCTCTGAAAGGTCAGTAAGATATTATTACATAATAAAGGGGAAATTCTCTGGGAAGAACAAAGGGGTTGTAAAGCAGTAGTGAAGAACTAAAGAAAGGCAAAGGAGCTGAGAGGTATGAACGAAGGACCATGTTTATGGTGAGTCAAAGATACAGACTGATTTTGACCATGATAATACAGAGCTTTAGAAGCTATTTAAAGGGGCTTCTGTCTTATTCTGAAGAGTGATGTTACCTAAAGGGAAGGTTTCCCTTACCATGGTATGGAAAGAGACTGAGGAAGGACAGAGTAGAGCTGAACAAATGAGTTACTCATTCATTGCAGTTGGGCAGGCAAGAGAACTAGCAAACGCTATATAGTGCTTGTTAAGTGTCAGACATTATTCTGAGAGATTTACCTATCTTCATTCATATCCCACCATTTTATAGATGAGTGAACTAATGCTGAATGAGGTTATTTTTCCAGATCACACTGCTAGTAAGTGGCAGAGGAGAAGTCACACATTGGAAGTCATGCTCCAAAGTCCACGCTCTTAAAATCTGTGCTTTGTTTCCCCTGGAAAATTTGTCAGAACAGCTATGAAAGTTGATTTCAGTAATCTTGGCAATACGTACATACACAAAATGTAAGAGTGTGTATACCTAAATACACATACATGTATGTTCAAATGCATTAATGTATCACACACAAATATCCCATCAGACAGTCTGAAGTTACAGATAGAAACTTATGGGATAGGCAAATATGGAAATCAGAGAATGTTTTAAAAATATATATTGAAGAGAGTAGATCAATACTGAAACATCTTTACTGTCCACAAGAGGTCCTTGGGGTATATTTCTGATTGTCTCAATGTGAAACCTCAGCAAGCAATAAAGGCCATTGGGCATGTAGCACTTAGGAAAATCAATGCTTGTTGCCTTCCATCTGAATTGATGTTTATAGTTAATCTACCTCAAGTCTCCTTTATGGAACAATGAGACCCAGGACTTATTAGCTATGAACTTAAAAAAGTTGCTTAACCTTGCTAAACTTGAATTTTGTCATCTCTAAAATTAGTCAATAAGATCTACCCCAAAAAGCTGTTGTGAAGCTTCAAAGAGATGACACATTTGTGAATATTTTAGTTTCTTCCTCATTGCTTATTTCTAAAATTGTCTTCCTGATTTCCTCCTTCCCTTTTTCTTCCTATCCTTCTTCTCTGTTTTTCCTTATATTGTATTTTCATTTCCTCTTTCTTCTTTTTTATCAGTTAATAAAGAGGAAACAGGTGTCAATTAAGTGTTTCATTATTTTTTTCAACCAAACTATGTCTATATTTCTTTTTTATCTACTTACCTATTGAGAGGCTAAAAAGAAAACACAATATACAAGTTCTTGTGCTGGTACTTTGACAAAAATTGACTTATTTTAAAATTAATTATAAGGGCCTTCAAAGTAGATTGACAGACCTATAGTACCATGTTCCTTTTTTTTTCTCCTTAAAAAGGAGGTATCCAAAAGGCCTCTGTCCCTTCATTATTATGAACATACTTCCTTCAATTATATTTTGGTGTTTCACTGAAATTATAATACTTTTCAAAGAGGCACTCTTTTTTTTTTTTTCCAAAGAGGGCATATACTCCTTACTACTGAATTTCTGCCTTAGAGCTATGATATTCCAAATATGACCTTCTAAGAAGAGAATGATCAGTTTACAAGCACACTGGTGCCAAATAGTATTGCTTTCCTAAGGATTTGTGTTTTATTTACATGAGTTCTGGCACTTCATCCCTTCCTTACTGACATCAGCGTTGGCTAGGAATTGCTGCTGGGAAACCCCTTATCTTCCTGGAGCTTCACCCTTTTACCATGCATTATAAATAATTGAATTAATTATTCAAGACTGGATTTATGTTTTCACCAAGACAAACACGCTGACCCCTTCACTAATCATCAAGCCATCTTGAAGAAAGCTTCAGCTGCTGACCTAGCCAGATGATGACCCTTGAGGTCTGAGTTTATTTTAGAGACAAGCCAAGATCCACAGTCTATTCTGCAGCTGAGCTGACCTTGAGCTCTGACCCTACTGCCTTGCTTTTGAAATATGCAGAGGCTCTTCCATAGTGTGACATGAGCTCAAGCATTTGCCAAATAAAATAAAATAAAATAAGCCAAGAGAATTTGTTTTTGCTGCAAAAGGTTAGTTTGTAGAATTATTTTAACTTGCTTGCAAAAAGGATATTAAATTCTATCCTAACCTCAAAATGATATGTTTAGTAAAAACTCCTGACACATCACACTAGAATTTGGAGTATGGGAAGAGATCTGCTACTTCCTACTACAGCTACACAAGTCACACCACTAGTCAATTCTTAGAAAATATATTTTCAAATCACATATTTTATAAAGTATTTTTATACTTTATAGAATCTAGAATATACAAAGAACTCTTGCTATTCAGTAATGAAAAGTCAAATAACTCAACTAAAAATGGGCAAAGGATGTGAATTCACATTTCTGTAAAGAAGGCAGACAAATAGCCAATCAGTATATAAAAAGATGCTCAATATAATTAACCATGAGGGAAATGTGAATCAAAACCACAATGACATACCATTTCTCACCCACTAGAATGGCTATAATAAAAATAAAACAAGTGCTGGTGAGGAAGTGGAAAAATTGGAATCCTCATGCCCTGCTGGTGGGAACATAAAATGGAGAGGTCACTGTGGAAAAGTCAGTCTAACAGTTCTTCAAAAAGTTAAACACAGAATTACCATATGAACCAGCAATTCCACTCCTAGGTATATATCCACAAAAATTAAAAACATACACCCACATTAAAAATGTACATAAAGGTTCACAGAAGTATTCATAATAGAAAAAAAAAAGAAACAACCCAAATGTGCATCAACTGATGACAGGATAACCAGGATTTGATACATCCACACAAGGCAATATTATTCAGCAATAAAAAGCAATGAACTATTAATACATGCTTACCGATACAAGTAGCATGAATGAACCTTGAAAACATTATACTAAGCTAAAGAAACCAAAACCTACATATTGTATGATGCTATTTATGCAAATCTATAGATACAAAGTAGAACAACAACTGTTTAAGCCTAGGTGGTTTGGGGGAAATCAGCAATGACTACTGATGTATATAGGTTTCTTTCTGCAGTGATGATATTTTAAAATTGATCACATTGATGCTTGCACAGCTTTGAATACACTAAAAATCATTAAATTTACACTTTAGATGGGTGAATGGTTACGAAATGTGAATTTTATCTGAATTTTGTCTCTATTACTACGGCACAAGGGATTCTTTTTCGATGTATGCCTATAATTTACTTTTCAGATTCCTCTGCAGGATTAAAGAGTCTTTTTGGCATCACACTGCCATGTTCCTGTTCTTCATCCTCTTTTCCATGTTCTCATTCTTCAAGCATTTTCTCATCTCCATATCAAGATCATTGCAATGACCAAAAAATTTCAGATTGCTGTGATTTTTGTGACATTCCTTTAGCAAGTTAGTTAAGACATTGCATGCTTCAGTGTCCAAGTATGGAGATGAGTCAGGATGCATCTTTAGGAGAAGGTGATGTAACACGGCAGAACAAGCCGAGTCATGTCTATACCAGGAAGGTGTCACCAGCGAAGACTCCTCATCCAAAGGCCAGCCTGGCCTGCCTGGGTTGCAAAGGCTCCCAAACCCTCTACAACTGACCCTGCTTGGCTCTGGTACAAGAGACTTTATAAAACACTTTTATATGCAATGTGTTCTAGATACTTCTAATTCTTATCTCAATGGTGAGGCTTCTCTGGGCTCTCTATCTAAATATAGTACCTTCCACATCCTGTTCCTTATCTTGCTCTATTTAATTTTGCTTCAAACCCTTGTCATAGTTCATTGAATCCAAGAGATTATTCATTATAAGACATATTCTGTCTTAGATATGAGGTGCCTGGGTGGCACAACAGGTTAAGCATCCTACTCTTGGTTTCACCTCAGGTCATGATCTCAGAGTCCTGGGATTGAGCCCGCATCAGGCTCTTTGCTCAGAGCAGAGTCTGCTAAAGTTTCTCTCTCCCTCTGCCCCTTTTCACCAGCCTGGCTCACATGCTTGCTCGTTTCCTCTTGCTAAATAAATAAATCTTTTTTTTTTAAAGCTTAGATATGTCTTAGATTTGCCAAAATACAGTGTGTGTTTATGACTGTGTGTGTGTATAAACTGGATTATATATATTAATTGGATACTGATTGGTAGTAGAGTTATTAAAATTATTTATTTTTGTATGTCTCCTCCAATTTCACCAGAAACATTGCTAACTAAGTTCATTAGTCTAACATTTTGGCCAAGAAGAGTGCCTGGCATGTAGTAGGTTCTCAGTGAGTATCTGCTAAGTGAATGAATGGCCATAGGTGAGCACAGTTTACCATCCTTAATGTGTCAGACTTATTATCCTACTAAAGCAACTGAGAATAAGTTGAAAGGAGAGGGCACTGATTTGGAAAAATTTTGCTTGAATCCTTTGATAAATTATCTCCCAGTTTGCATAGCTATTGGTTAAGGAAGTCAGAACACAAATAGATCCTGTTATAAAAAGTTATATGAACTTTCCTTTACACCACAGCCAGTACAGTGAATAAATCTTGGGCCATATTGATTAACTTTGAAGTTCAAGATGTCCAACTTAGTGCCCTCTGGCCTCCAGGGAACTGATTCTTATTCACTCATGATACTTTAGACACATGGAAGAGGATAGTGCATGCACACTTGTGAGAGAAAGAGTGTTTGTGTGTGTGTGTGTGTGAGAGAGAGAGAGAGAGAGAGAGAAGAGAAAGACAGAGAGAGAGAGAGAGGGGAGAGTACGTTCAGCTTTATGACAGATCACTTGTCTTTGTAGGCTTCTCTCCAGAGAAACTCATTATTCCTATCATGTTAGAAATGTAGCTGGAGACCCCTGATGGCTCAGTAAATTGAGCCTCTGACTCTTGGTTTCAGCTCAGGCAGTGATTGCAGGGTTGTGAGATGGCGCCAGTCTAGACATCCAGCTCTGAATTCAATGGGGAGTTTGCTTGAGGTTCTCTCCCTTTGTCCCCCCTCCTGCACTCTCTCTCTCTCTCAAATGAAGAAATAAATCTCTTAAAAAAAAAAAAAAAAGAAATGCAGTAGCGGATGCTTTTTTATCTCATCTCATTCTTTTCTTCTCTAAATAGGTCCCATGTTACAAGTGAAATTAAAAAGGGCAAGATTTTAAATTAAAACATTTAGTGTCAGTGTAGGAGGGATATTTATGAGGAGATTTCAGTGGTATTTTTGGCATTTCTGAAATAAAATCATAAAGGAAAAACTAGTGCAGAATATCAAAGTTAAGACTGTTTTGATATGTAAACTTAAATGTTGGCTTTCTCTTTCTTTGCTTCATTACAGTGGAATACAAGTAATTCCTTGCAGTTCCTCTGAGGGTTAGAAGACCTAGATGCTCACCTACACCACTTGCAAACTAGACAAAAGGGGCTGTGGCCCTGGATACCTAGAAGAGTTAGGAAGGAGAAGAAGGGAAGAATCTTCTGCACCTGTATATTAGTGCTGAACTAAAAACAATTTTGATATTCAGTGAAATTTGGAGTTAAATAATGACATATTCCTCATAAAACCTGTATTTCTTTGGCTCAAGCACGTCCTGGAAGCAGATAGCAAAGTGACACAAATTTTCAATCAGCATTTGATATTTCAAAAAAGTTATCTGATTTTCATAAAAAGCAGGTGTCCTAGTTTACGAGGGATACCATAACAAATACCATAGACTGGGTATCCTAAAATTAAATTGAAATTTAATTTTTCAATAGTTTGGAAAGAAGAAGTCTAATATCACCGTGTTGGCAGGTTTGGATTCTTCTGTGGCGCCTTCCTTACTTACAGATGGCTGGCCTTCTTCCTATGTCCTCATATGGTCTTTCTCTACATGTGCATCCTTGATGTCTTCTTGTGTGTCTGAATTTCCTCTTTTTACAAGGGTACGAGTCAGATTAGATGAGAACTCACCTAACCATTGCACTTTAACTTAATTACCTCTTTAAAAGAAAAGCCCTACGGCCTACTTACATTCTGAGTATTGGGCCTTCAACATATGAATTTGGAGGGACACAATTTAGCCCATAACAGCTGTATTCATAATTACTGATTTCATAACACACTCCAACTGTGGATATAATCATGTACATATTATTATATTTCCACATGTAGACATGTATTATCTATTTCACCTAATACGTATTTCCTAACAGGATATATCTGACTGCACGTCACGTCACTTAGTCCAGTAAGGGCTTAATCACCATGCCTCGAGAAACCATCAATCCTTGCGCGAAGTGTTCTTCTTCTCGCTCTGGGCCATGTTATGTGGGGGTTTCTATACTGAAACTATACCTGGCATCGGGTTCTTACTTCAGGGCCATATCCTTATTAACTCCAATCCTACTAATCCTCTCAAATGGGACATCTTGGTGGACTAATGACTAATCAGCCCATGACCACACATAACTGTGGTGTCATGCATTTGGTTTCTTTTATTTTTCGGGGGGGAACTTGCTATTACTCAGCTATGACCACAACGGCCACTAACTCTAATATGTATCTGCACTCTGGGAATATGCCCGTCGTGGCCCCGACGCAGTCAAATAACTCGTAGCTGGACTTATTTATTATCATTTATCAACTCCGTGGACAATTCAAGGTGCTATTCAGTCAATGGTTTCAGGACATACAGATTTTAAACACATACACACGTACACGTGTACACACGTACACACGCACGTATACACGCGAGACAGTGAATTAACTAATCCAAACCTCCCTTACCCCCCATAAACCCATGTTATTTACTATATACTTATTTATGTCCTGCCAAACCCCAAAAACAGGACTAAGTCTATGCAACATCCATAAGCCTCGACTAAATTTTATACAAGTACATCACAACACTAGTTAATTCAACAAAACGACTTTATATGCCTATCTCGCAATCTATCTATAGATAGGGTTTCCTTAACTTCACTCCTTCTATTTAACTCACAAAAATCAAAACCCACACACTCACTAACATAGCAATGCAATACCATAAATATTTGTTAATGTAGCTTAATTAGTAAAGCAAGGCACTGAAAATGCCAAGATGAGTCATAAGACTCCATCAACACAAAGGTTTGGTCCTAGCCTTCCTATTAGTCCTTAGTAAGCTTACACATGCAAGCCTCCACGCCCTAGTGAGAATGCCCTCAAAGTCACCAACGATTTAAAGGAGCAGGCATCAAGCACACTTTAAAGTAGCTTATAACACTTTGCTAAGCCACACCCCCCATGGGATTCAGCAGTGGTAAAAATTAAGCCATGAACGAAAGTTCGACTAAGCTATACTAAAGAGGGCTGGTAAATTTCGTGCCAGCCACCGTGGTCATACGATTAACCCAAACTAATAGGCCCACGGAGTAAAGCATGTTTAAGATAATATTCTACTAAAGTTAAAACTTAACTAAGCCGTAAAAAGCTACAGTTACCATAAAATCTGCTACGAAAGTGACTTTAAAATTTCTGATTACAAGATAGCTAAAATCCAAACTGGGATTAGATACCCCACTATGCTTAGCCCTAAACATAAACCATTCTATAACAAAATAATTCGCCAGAGAACTACTAGCAACAGCTTAAAACTCAAAGGACTTGGCGGTGCTTTATATCCCTCTAGAGGAGCCTGTTCTATAATTGATAAACCCCAATAAACCTCACCATCTCTTGCTAATGCAGTCTATATACTGCCATCTTCAGCAAACCCTTAAAGTTTGCTTTAAGCAAACTTTAGTAAGCACAATCATTTCGCATAAAAAAGTTAGGTCAAGGTGTAACTTATGAGATGGGAAGAAATGGGCTACATTTTCTGTTCTGAGAATATCTCACAAAAGTTTTTATGAAATTAAAAGCCAAAGGAGGATTTAGTAGTAAATTAAGAATAGAGAGCTTAATTGAATAGGGCCATAAAGCACACACACACCGCCAGTCACCCTCCTCAAGTAAAAACTGAACCCATAATCATATTAGCTGTACTAAAACACGAGAGGAGACAAGTTGTAACAAGGTAAGCACACTAGAAGGTGTGCTTGGATTAACCAAAGTGTAGCTTTATTAAAGCATCTGGCTTACACCCAGAAGATTTCATACCTCATGACCATTTTGAACAAAAGCTAGCCCAACTAACCCTAAACCAAAACACCATAACACTACAATATAAAACATTCAGTTAAACCATAAAAGTATAGGAAATAGAAATTCTAATTGGAGCTATTGAGATAGTACCGTAAGGGAATGATGAAAGACGTTTTAAAAGTACAAAACAGCAAAGATTACCCCTTTTACCTTTTGCATAATGAATTAGCCAGAAATAACAAAGAGAACTTAAGCTAAGTCCCCCGAAATCAGAGGAGCTACCTATGAACAATCTAGAAGGATCAACTCATCTATGTCGCAAAATAGTGAGATTTATAGGTAGTGGTGAAAAGCCTAACGAGCCTGGTGATAGCTGGTTACCCATAAACAGAATTTTAGTTCAACTTTAAATTTGCCTAAATTACCTAAAAAATTAAAATTTTAATGTAAATTTAAAATATATTCTAAAAAGGTACAGCATTTTAACTTTTTCTCAAAAATTTTCCCAAATCTCAAATATCCTATAATTCTATCTTCTTTTTTAAATTCTATCTTCTTGAGTCAAATCTACTGTGAGTCTGAATTTAATCAATCAATTTTAATGAATTTTTATGTATAATATATAGTTTAACTTTCCACCTTTTATATATAGGTGAAACTCAATGTTCCATTTATAATGAGTTCTATTACCTAAGGTTAAAAAAGTTAAAATCTACTAAATAATACCAGAAATTTCAGACTCATTACTTTGGACTCCAATAAGCCTGTCATTTTTTTTTTCAATTGCTTTCATTAGCATGCTGAGAGGTATATTATCCAAGTTTCAATGAACCTGTAGCAGAAAACAACTCATGAAGAGGTATCAGTGTATCCATGGTTTCCCTTGTTTTAAAACAAGAGGATTTATTAAAAAAATAAAATTGCCTTTTAATTTTCTTATGATACTAATATCTTCTATGATTAAAAACTTGTACTTATGCATTAGCTTTTGAATTAGTATTTGTTTAACAAATATGATAATTAGCATGGTAGAGGTATTTTAAAAATACACTATCTGTTAATAATCCTTGCAATTATTAATGTACAGGACATAAGACACAGGACCTCTCCTTGGATAGATTATAATAATCACACAATAAACAAAAATCATGTAAAGTTAAATGTAATCAGTGTTATTTGTTCAGATTCAATAAATAATGCAAGGATAATTCAAGAAAGCGAAAAGTAGATTTAATTAGGAAAAAAAATCCATGATAAAGTAGAAATTAAGCTCTCATTAAATAGTTATATTTAATTGCAGAATAATTTTAGGACATGGAAACCATGAGTTCAAACCTCTGCTCTTTCAATTATTAATTATAGAACTTTCACCAAGTTTCCCAAATTAACTGATACTCATTTCACTCCTCAAAAATAAGGATAATAAGATCTACCCAGTAAACATGGTCTTCTTGAATTGTGCTCCTATGATTTAAATACTTAGAATCCTACATGTTTTGAGAACATGAGCATATATTGAACATCTCCCACCCCCATCCTTTAAAATGAAGAAGATAAAAAAACCACTTTTATATTTTTGTATCTTAAAAAGATTTCAAAATACTATGTGGTATAGCAGTATGTTGGCAATTGTTAAAACTAAGTACTGGGCACAGCAGAGTTCATTACACTATTTTCTCTATTTTTGTTTGTTTAAATGTACTCATAATAAAGAATTTAAAAAAAAGATTTTATTTATTTACTTGAGAGAGCCAGAGACAGAGAGAGAGAGAGAGAGAGCGAGCAGAGGAGTGGAGCAGAGGGAGAAGCAGACTCTCACTGAGCAGGGAGCTCAATTCAGAGCTTGATCCCAGGATCCTGGGATCATGACTTAAGCCAAAGGCAGATGCTTAACTGAATGAGCCACCCAGATGCTCCTAAATGTACTCATAATTTTAAAAATTCTTAAAAAAAACAATCTTAATATTACCACTTATTTATATAATAATATGAAAGTCTATTTGTCCAGTTTTACTATAAAATTGTATTCTAAGTAATGAACCTATGGCATCCTCCGTGTGTGTGTGTGTGTATGTGTGTGTGTTTAAATTTCCTACAACGCTATCTTTGTCATAGAGATTTGTAACCCCATAAACCAAAATTTAACATTTTTTTTCTGTCCTCTGTATTTAAGTGACCTTCCTCTTTCTTCAAGATGATAGGCACATACTAAAATGATGGCCTTTACTCTATGTTGATGACTCATCTAGTTCAGCATTGTTTCTTACCTTTGAAGTATCTGTGTTCCATTTAAAGTAGAGCGAAAAACAGATCACTGAATTTCTCAAAACAATTGCCATGAGAAGTATCTACTTTTGAAAGTGTTTTTTTCATTCTGAGTAGGAACGAATTTCGTTCTACCATCATGTCCCTGATCCCAAAAGCAGCAAGTTTGGGGAATAAAGAAATGTAGTGCTTTATATATATGGATACCTGTTTACATGTTTATATGTGTTTGCAGATGAGAGAAACCTTAGAGTAAGTTCTGCCCTCCATCCATTCCTTGATCTGTTCATTCATTTAACCCCTGTAGGTTGATAAGCACCGTCCTAGACACTGGGAATTCAATAGTGAACAATACACTAAATTCTCTGCCTAAGTATAATGTGTTGGGAGGGAAGGAAGAAGAGAAAATGATAAAAAAAAATAAATGGGTAAAATACATGCCATGTCAGATGGCAATAGTATTACGGAGAAAAAGAAAGCACAGAAGGGAAAAAGTGAGGAGACAGAAAGTCCTTTTGAAGTATGATAGTGAGGAAAGTGTCACTACTGGGGTGACATCTGAGCAGACACCTGCAAGATGTGAAATTAAGAATCATGTGCACACAGCCAGGTAGGTGTCTATTCCAGGTGGGATAAGCACAGACGAGTTTCTGATAGGGAAGTGGCCTGATCAAGAAACAGAGAGTAGCTGATCATGACCCAAGTAGGGAGAGATGCAGGAAAAGAAGTAGCAGGATTTGGGTTTCTTGTCCAAATCAGAGGGAAGCCTCTGGCTGCTTTTGAGTAGAGGGATGTCTTACTCAGCTTTAGCGGAGGAGTACATTCCAAGGCAGAAGGAAGAGGCAGACAGATTATCAACACATGCCAAAAAATGGTTTCACTGAGACATTCAAGGTGACTGGGTTGATTGAACAACTGGGATGGTTTATATGTAGGTGTGGCTGAAAGTATGTTGGGATCTGTTGTGTGGCAGATATTACTTTGAGTTAAATATCCTACAATGTAGATTGTTTTCAGTTAATTTAAAAAAGCAGGGGAACAGCCAAGATTTCAGGTTCTGGCTAACTCAGGCTCAGCCTTCAAATGTCATCATAATAACTCCTATTCAAGTCTTCTCTACCTCAGGGATGTAGATTCCCCAGTTATATACTTCCTAATGCATCTTATATTTTTTTTCCTTTCAGGAACCTAATACAATTTATGTAATGAGATTAATATTTTGGTATGATTTCCTCTTTTATTTGAGTACCAGATCTCTGAGTACCAGAACTTAACTATTGAGCCCATTTATGGGAATTTAATATTTTGTAAAAGCAAAATATCAAGGTAATATTCAGCTTCTCACATAAAAAAACTAATAAAGCAGGTAAGTGTCAATTGAGGAAACTGTCCAAGTATCCTTAATATTCCAGATTTATCATATAAAGGACTAAACCTAGGGACTCAACACACAATAGAGAGAAGACTCCTGGCAGCAGGACCAGCTCTTGCATCTTGAGAGTATCTTAGAAGAAGTAATAGAAAAGCTTGCTCTTTCCCAGCTTTAGTGGCTGGAGATAAGGCCAGCAAAGAGTAGAGTCAAGAATGTGCTGAGGGCTTGCCCTGATACCTGTTTGTGCCTCTGGGAGGAGGCTGTCACATGTAGACCTGGACAGACGCCATAACCAAGTGAATCTGACAACCTATCATAACCAAGCAGAGAGAGGGCTTGATGTTTATTTCCACAGCTGTTTTTATTTCCTTTGTGGCATGGATGTAGAAATGAAAGACAGCTGGCCTCTCACAGGGCCTGGTATGCTGGGGCAAATTGCCTACTGAGTGGAGGCTAGAGGACCAAATGAAAGAAGGAAGTAAAGGCTCACTGAGCATACTCAGTGAGAACCAAAGAAAGGTGTAAATAGCAAGGGGGAAGATGGTAATGATTTTCTGGAGCTGAGATGGGCATAAAAATGGACATAGGTTCACCAGTCATAGACTTCAGCATCAGAATCCAGCAGGTTACAAGGGCACCTCAGTCGGTTAAATGTCTGACTTTGGCTTAGGTCATCCTCAGGGTCCTGGGATCAAGCCCTGTGTAGGGCTCCCATGGAATGGAGAGTCTGCCTGTATCTCTCCCTCCGCTTTAGCCCCCCTCATGCTTTCTCTCTCTCCCTCTCTCTCTCAAATAAATAAAATCTTTAAAACAGGAAAAAAAAGGAACCCAGCAGGATATAGAGCAACCAGCCAGACTAGAGGCCAGGGCACACCAAGACCTGGAACTCCTTTACCCAACCCCACAGACACAAGTATGTCTGAACCACCCCATTCTTTCCCTCATTCCTATAGATTCCATCTTGGAGAGGGCATTGGGAGGACATTATCTGAGGGGTGGAAAATGTTATTCAACAGAGGATGCTATTAAGTTAGTGGATCATAATAAGCTTCAGACTTTATTTAACATTTAATTTTCTACTAAACAGTGGGTGGGAAAAGCAGGTGAAAAATCAGAAATGTTACCAAAAAAAATTTAAAAATTACACTGTCTTTGCATATTCACAACGTAGATGAGGGAATTTCACTATCCCACTCCATATGTTTATCTGTGTGATTATCTCTTTAATATCTGTCTTCCCAGATAAGTTCCATGTGAGGAAGATTATATTTACTGTGATATTCCCAGTGCATAAAATTTTCTCAAGAGGCACTGAATTATTTGAAGAATGATGAATAAATAAACTGATGAATAATGGAGGAATTCATAAATTAATGAAGGCATGTGAAAGGAACTTTACACTATATTTTTGATACACATATCTAAATGTTACTGGACTACAATGGTGGCTAAGAAGAAGGAAGATTGTGGCAACCCTGTCTTCTTTACTGGAATGCAAGGAAGTGGCTTAGATATTAGGCACTAGAGAGCAGCTACTCAGTACTCAAAACCCATGTGCCCTCATGGGGCACCTTCTCAGATTGAAAGAGACAGCTGAGACTCAGCAGGGAAAAATGCCATAGAAGTGCTATGTTCAGCAGCTTTTGTGTATCCACATTATTATTTTTTTATAATCCTTTACTAAGAATTAATAACAAAATAATGCACAACATTCCTTTTGTCAGAACAATGAGCAAAGGGGCTGGCTGAGCATCCTCACAATTTATCTGAAAATATTATTTCAGGGGGAATTTTTTTTAGCACCAATTCTCCAAAGAAATAGTCTCAGCAATTAATTCATGTTTTCTAAATTTAAAGCACACTAATTAGATATCCATCAGAGTGAGAGGAGAGAAGAAAACCTTCTAAGTAGCTTCCTGGGTGACGGGCACTGAGGGGGGGCACTTGACAGGATGAGCACTGGGTGATATATGTTGTCAAATTGAATCCCAATAAAAAAAAAAAGAAGCTAGTAGCTTCAAATATAATGGACATAAATTCTCTTCTACAAATACATTATCCCATCATGTATACATTAAGTGACTACATGTGCTTTTGAATTTTATCACCTATTTGCCTGGAGGTGTTTGGAACATGTATGTGTTAGTTCTAAATACGAATTTTCTTGGGACGCCTGGGTGGCTCAGGGATTGAGCGTCTGCCTTCAGCTCAGGGCATGATCCTGGGGGTGGGATCAAGTTCTGCACTGGGCTCTTTGCAGGGAACCTGCTTCTCTCTCTACCTATGTCTCTGCCTCTCTTTCTCTCTGTCTCTCATGAATAAATAAATAAAATCTTTAAAAAATAAATATGAATTTTGATACACATGTGCTTTTATCAATTAGGAAGTATTCATAGAGAAATTATTCCAGGACTATCCCATGCCACGTATATATTTTTTAAAGATTTTATTTATTTATTCATGAGAGACACAGAAAGAGAGAGGTAGAGACACAGGCAGAGGGAGAAGCAGGCTCCATGCAGCAGCCCGATGTGGGACTTGATCCCGGGACTCCAGGATCATGCCCTTGGCCAAAGGCAGGTGCCAACCCACTGAGCCACCCAGGGATCCCCTCATGCCACATATTATGAAAGCTACAGTAAGACAAAAAGATTTTGTCTCTATTATCAAAGGATTACATTCTTGGGGAAATGGGCTCACAGGCGTTCTGTCAACTAGAATATAATCAAATGCTAAAATCAAGCTGATTCTACAAAAGTGAGAAAATCACTGGGATCTGAGTCACTGAGTAACATCATAGAGGTGTTATTCAAAGTGAGCCTTGAAGCAGGGAAGATTGCTTTAGATGGGGTCAGGGAAGAGGACCAGACAATTCTGAGTAAAAAAACCTGAAATTTAGTGTAATTTTTTTTATTTGTTTAGGGCAGAGAACAGCATGTTCTACTGGAAGGGCAAAGCACTGGTATCCAAGAGAACCAGAAAGTGGTTGTGATTTGGTGGCTACCATTCACTGGGCAGCATCACAAAACCTCTTAAGAAATTGAACCAGAAAAAACTGACCACAGAAACGCATTCCAACGTACACAGTAAAAAATAATTTGAGTAAATTCTAAAATCATCAATGTCATTCTCTTAGGTGCTTAACAAGAATTACAGTTGTAATTCTAGGTGTCCCAAGCACAAATATCAGAGATGATCCCCTGCCCCTTTACTGATAACAAAACATACCAACTCCAATGCAGAGGTGTTTAATGCATGTGGAGAAAGAAAGGACTAATCATGACAATTCCAATGCATAGAAAGCCATCAAATTCCCTGTAGACCACTGAGTTTAAAGAATTCAAATCAAGTATGATGGTGCCAATGGCAAGATTTAGTGATACCTTTGAGGTCTGAATATACTTTGTTGATTTCAGATTCCTGAGTTACTAATAATATCTCACATGTATATAACAAATCAAACTTCTCATAATAATCATTTAGCTTTTAACATTTATTCTTCTGTGTAAATCATTTCCATTTGATAGGCAAAAACACTTAGACACACAGATGTCAAGTGATTTATTTAAGTTCAGATGGGGAAACTATAGTAGCACACAACCTGAAACATAAATCATCTACTAATACTATACTCTTGCTATATAGGTTGTATGGCAGATCCAGTGGTGTTCTGGTAAATGTTTAATAACAGACTCTCTGGGGGAAAATGTCAAGTACTGATTTATAGCATATGCCTATTTCTATGGCACAAGTACTTTCCATCATGGCTAACATAAAATTACCAATGCAACGTCACTTAACTCATAGTTGAAAAGAAAGGCAATGTCAGCGGGCTCTGATACGACATGGGTTGAAATATTCCTTACTTTCTGTGCCTTGTTAGCTCAGTTCTAGATAAACTAATATGATTCACCAGGACTGAAAAAAAACTTGATTATCTCCTTAAGCTTTCATTTTGCCCAAGCCTCAGTACATAGGATCTAGTTATGTTTAATTTATTATAATACTGTATACCTGGCTGCAACCATACTATCTCTTCTATTTTCCTTCATTAGAAAACCAAGATTCTACTTAGATCTCTCTTCCATCCTCATTACTATTGCCAACTTGTTAGCAAATCCTACTAATTTCATGATCCAATTTTTATTAAATTTATGTTCAATTACTATTTTGTTATTTCTAAGTTTTTACCAATGTGACTTAATGAGTTCAGGCTGTTATAACAAAATATCATAGACCAAGTAGTTTAAAAAGCAGACATTTACTTCTCATAGTTCTGGGGACAGGAAGTCTAAAATTAAGATGCTGGCAGATTTGATTTCTGGTGAGAACTCCCTTTCAGTCTTGCAGCTTTCCCACTGTGTCCTCCCATGAGAAAGACAGAAAACTCTGGTCTTTCTTCCTCTTATAAGGAAGTCACTAATTCATTCCATCATGGAGGTTCCACCCTCATGATCTCCTCTAAACTTAATTATCTCCCAAAGCCCCTAAGCATAAATACCATCACTTTAGGAGTTAGGATTTCAACACATGAATTTGGGGAACATAAATATTCAGTACATAACACATGGTGTACAGGGTCTATCTTTGGCCTTTGCTCTCCAGAACCACTGCTTACTATTCATGTCTCATACTTTACATTGTGATGCCAGTCTTGCTGTAATGACCCAACATATATTCATCCTGTTGCACTCCTTAGGCTTATACTGCCTGGCACATAGTCTGCACAGTTTTATCTCCTCTACCTATAGAATTATTCTTTATCCTTTAATATCTATCTCTAGAGGCAACTCCTCTAGAAAAATCTTCCCTGAATGCCATCTTCTTATTGCTGGCCTAAGTGTTGTTCTGTATTCTTATGCATACTTTACAGATTCCTGACTTTAGAATATTACAAAAAATTAGATGTTTATAGGTCTCCTTTCACTTATGTTTTTTAAACTCTTGAAGATAGACATAATACAGTATTTGCTTTTGTACTTCCAAGACTAAGCACAGAATTTGGAATATGATAAACAGTGTCATTGAAGGATAAAGAAGTTATCTCAGCATAAGCCTTAAAGTCAGAACAATTATATTAGAGAGCTATGAAATGGAAGCAATAACCTAAGAAGTGGAAATTCCTGCTCGATTTGATCACGACTGCAGCTTATTTTGCCTGCAGGTCCTAATATATACTAGCCCATTTACAGTATTTGTAAATAAATGTTGAATGTGGATGAAGGAGAGACAGCATTAGGAAGTAGGAATGAACTGCTTTAATCCAGTTTTGAGTGCCTAGCTCAGGCCCTTGCAAAAAGCACTGAGGGGGATATGGCACTGCAACTTAAAGTTACAGTTATATTCCAGAATTTTAGGGAGGGTGGTCACTTGGTGTCACTTGGTGTCTCAAACAAAGAACTAAACAAACCTTCCTACTCTTAAAAAGTGGTCTCGTATAAGGCTAAAATTCCTTGACTGTAATTTATAAAAAAATATAATTTTAGATTAAAATACTAGTAGAAGGACAGTTGGAAGGCCATGTCCAAGGCAAACCTTGGAAAGACGAGTAGTAGCAAGCACAAAACTACAGAAACTTTCTAACCAGAATGACATCACTATGGAAGATACACCTGGCACTCCTCTACCTCTGTATTTACCCAGTATGAATTCTAACTTTCTCTTAGGTTTTGTGTTACCAACCCCAGATTCAGAGTCTTGGGGACCTACTCATGTTATCACATCATTTTCCTGAGACTGGAAGAGAGATAGTTACTTTTTTTATAGCTTCTCTAGTAGTGGATGGACTCTCACCAATCTTCAAGATAATTGAGGATTCTTCCCAAATAGGATGGAAGGATTAAATTCTGGTCAATAAAAAAATTTGACAAATGGCTATTATGATCAATCTATGGTCTGTCCGTCATCTGCAGGTACTCTTCTTTCCCTACATATACAAGATTACTCCTTCTTTCTGTCCCTGTCCCTCTTACAACCAAAAAACAAACAAAAACATACTCAGTATCTCCTCAAAGGGAATAATTCAGATCCACAAATTGCCCCATGCAACTCTTCAATCTAATATTTGGGGGTAAAGCATACCCATCTATCTTGATTCTCTCTTGATATTTGCAAAATATTGACTAAAGGATTAATACAATTAACAATACAACACTTTTTAAAAATATAGTGACTAAATATGATAGAAAAATAAAATTACTATGAGGAAATAAATATATGTGAGAACAATAACAACAAACAAGGGCAGGGGGCTTCTACAAGGGACTTTACAGTCTCTGTGGCTGAACTAGTCACACTGGCACCACTAGTATTTATGATTCTTGTTCTTCCATTCCCATTTAATGACTCTTTGTTTTCAGCTAGCACCTCAGCTGGTCAGGAACACCTAACCAATGGTGTGACAAAAACTTTTATTTGTGAGAGATATATGCCTATATTAGGTTGCTGAGTCTTTTGTTGACTTAAATAAAACCTTTTTACTGAAGTATATGATACACAGAGGAATGCACATAAGTGTGCACTTCAGTAGCTTTTCACAAACTAATTCCACTATGAACTCAAACTGAGACTGAAAAACAGATTTATAAGATCACCAGAAGTCCCAAGTTTCCTCTTGGTCTTTATTACATCCAAATATGACCACGCATCTACATAGTAACTCTAAATTAGCTTTACCAGTTAGTCTTCCATTAACCTTTATTAACTAGACCCTGTAGCAGTCTCCCTAAGTTCCATTCATAACTTCTCCCTGGCAATCCTGTGTTGCAGAAATCTAGTTTTGCTTGATAGTAAAAAGCAATTATCCCAACTGACACAATGCTTTCTTCTTCTCTCTCTTTGCCTAGTTGCATGAGGAATACTGAAACATGTTGGTAGGAATAAGATATTATTCCAGGTGCAAGTTAACTGCTTTCTATTTATCAGACTAATGACCAAACATTTGTCACCAGATGCTAGGGACAATGCAATTTTGCTCTATAAGAAATCCACTTTTGCTACTGGTGTTTATCAGGTAATCCACTGTTATTCTTCAATGACACATGTGTCTTTGTATTTGGTCACATGAAGATGCAATGAGAATGTGTGGGAATTATCTCCCTTACATCTTACAAGTCTTAACAGTTGCATTCACCTCTGATACTCCCCCAGGCACCTGAGAATTTACAATGTCAGTAGGAATGGAGTTCAGTGGTTCATGTTTAGCCACTTCTATAACTTCTCCTCCATGAAGTTGAAGACTCAGCTTGGTAAAGCCTACTAACTTGTGTATAAGAACTAGTGTTCTCAGAGTCAAGATGCTAAAAGTCCTGAAATTTTTGATGATCTATATTTTTTCTTGTATCATTTCAGCCATCTTGTTAAAGGGTAGGAAAAAATAAAGTAAAAATTTTGGTGGTGTTACATTGTCTTTTCTTAAAAGTATATGGACTCTTCTTCTTTCAAGGGACTCTTTAGTTGTGAACTAATTCAGGCTTGAAAAATAAGTTAGAAGCCCCCAAATATAAAAGGACTTTAGTGAGCTGCTCATTGTTTGTTCCCAGTAACCCTCATGATCATATAAAAGTCTCTAAATATACCTGCTTATTGGAAAATTCTGATCATTACTCCCAATCTCTGTATTAGCCAGTATACTTTAGAAAAACAGAACCGACAGGATCTAACTATATATCTAACTATATATCTATGGATCTACCTATCTATAGAGAGATTTATTATGGGAATTAACTCACATTATTATGGAAGCCAAGAAGTCCCACAATCTGCTATCTGCATGCTAGAGAAGAAGGTAAGCTGATGACGTAATTTAGTCTGAGTCCAAAGGACTGAAAGCCAGGGAAGCTAATGGTGTTAAGTTCCACTCTGATTTCAAAGGCCTGAGAACTGGGGGACCAAAGGCATGAGTTAGGTTGTCAGTCTGAATGCTCAAAAACCAGGAATGCCAATTCTGAGGACAAAAGAAGATGGAGGTCTCACCTCAAATAAAGAGCAAATTTGCCCTTTCTCTGTCCTTTGCTCTATTCAGGCTCTCAGAATATCAGTTGATACTAACCTGCCTTGGTGAGGGCTATCTTCATGATTCAATAGCTAATCTCTTTCAGAAACACCCTCACAGATACACATGAAAATATTTTATCAGCAACCTACACATCCTTTAGCCTAGTCAAGTTAACACATAAAATAAACCAACACAAGTAGGAATTTTTAATAAAAGTTATATTATTTTATAGTTTTATATATAGTTTAATTAGACAGCTGAGGAATTTGATCCTTTTTTAAATTCTAGTTATTTTCATTCAGAAGCAGCAATTACCTTCTGCAGTAATTGAATTCCTCATGTCCCTTATACAGTTCAAGAGATCAGCATTCAGAGCCTTGTCTTCAATGGACCTTTGATTCCATATGAATACAACTGATATTTCTGACACTCATTTCCACATTACGTATCTTGAGTTGCCAGATTCTCATTTTGAAAAAATTAATGGAATATTCACTTCCTGTTATCCCAGATAAGCAAGAAGGCAAGTCTGGGGCTCTCCACATTTTCTTTACAAGTCTGATGTCTATATGACTTTCTCAGTACTGATTTCTATATCTGTTAAGTTTCTTGGTTCAAGTGACAGAAACAAATCTGCCTATCTTAATGGTTTGGAGGAGGATGAATAAAAGAGAAATAGATTAAATCAAGTGGAAGGATAATGAGGGGTCATACAATTGAACAAAAGTTGAAACCTAGACTTGGATGGGGCTCAGAATCTAAGGTGAAAGCTCTAGCAGGTCAAGAATAAAAAAGAGCAACCTTATTTCAATATAAAGAATTTAACCAACATGCTTCCATCCTTTCAGCAGATCATTGTCAGACACAACACACTCTCTTTTTTTTTATTCCACAACACACTATCTATACCACTATTAATTTAAATGAACACTGAACATCTTTCACCTTGTATTATTTACCCTGTATTCAAAGTCCTCTGTAAGAGCACTGAAGGGATAAGACTGAGTCATGTATTCATATTCTACTTGATAAGCTTGACAGAACAATTCTTTTCTTTTGGTTTCTATAGAAGGAAATGAGACACTGTGGCCCAAATGAAAATACACAATGGCATATTCCACAACAATAAGTAGAGATGTATGATAGACAACCAAATATTACAAAGGCCCCCACAGAAAATAGAGATAAAAACAATGCTTGGTACACAATAGGGGCTCATAGTCACTATTTTTGAACCACTGGTGTGCAGAAAATATGCCACAAAGATTAACTGTGCTCAGAAGGGGAACAACCTGTTTTTTAAAATAAGTTGCAGATAACTCTACTTTTCAAGATCTTCCATCATTATGATCTGGTCTATTTCTCATTATGGCACCCCAAAAAAGTTGATAAACACTGAGGCTCTCTAAGCCACTGCGATTTAAATGCATTCCAGCTTCATCATTATACATTTAGAATTTACTAGTGAGATTAAAAGAGAAAAAGGAAGAGGACTTTGTCTTTTCTTTTTCTTTCTTTCTGTCTTAGTCACAAAATTACCATAGACTGGCTGACTTAAACAACAGAAGCTTATTCCTTCACAGTTCTGGTGGCTGGAGAGTCTAAGATAATAGTGCTAACCAATTTAATTCCTGGTGAAAGCTTTATTTCTGGCCTACAGATGGCTGCCATCTTGCTATAACTTCACATGGTGGCAAGAGAGTGTGCTCTCTAGGGTCTCTTATAAGGACACTAATACTGTTGGTGATTTCATTTAACCTTAATCACCACCTTACTCCAAATACAGTCACACTGTGGGTTAAGGCCTCAAAATATAAATTCTAAAGGGACAAAATTCAGATCGTAGCACCTTCCCTTTATATTCCAGATACGAATGTACTTCTCCCTATTCATGCTGCTAAGCACAACTAAAAAGTCTAGAAATTATACATAAAACAAATTAAGAAGACTCTGAAAGGTAGAATGAAGACAGACTGGCTAGGACTTTGGGACCTAAGAAATGACATAATGGTAAGTTTTCTTGTTGCTTCAAACATCTCAGATGTTTGAATTATGTGATAAAGATTTTAAAGCAGCTATCATATATAATTCTGTAATGATCAAATATGAACATGCTGAAAAAAGGAAGTCCTAGCAAAGAAATAGAATATATAGAGAAGTTAAAAGAAATTTAGAACGGAAAAATAACTAAAATTTTTAAAAAAGACAATAACACAAAAACTGAAAACTCACTAAGGCAGCTCAATAGCATAAGAGTATAGAAAAGTTAATCAGTGAACTTGGAGATAGAACAATAGAAATCTTAATAGGAAATAGACTAAATGCAAAAAAAAAAAAAAAAAAAAACACACACACAAGCAAACAAACAAAAAAAAACTTCAGGGAAGCCTTGAGACTATAAATGAATTAGTATTCATACTAGTAGATTCCCAGAAGAAAAAGAGGGACTTAAAAAGAGTCTCTGAAAAATGATAGCTGGAAGTTTCCTAAATCTGTTAAAAGACATGCTACAGATGCAAAAAGCTGTATGAACTCCTAATAGGACAAACTTAAAGAAATTCCTCAATGTAAACTTCATGGAATCTCTCTGTACTATCATCACATGTGCCTGTGAATCTAGAATTCTTTCAAAATAAAAGTGTTTGAAAAGTCAAGAGGAGCATACAAGGTTGTCTTGGGTGCATTCTAATATAGATATCAGTATTTACAGTATAGCTTGGGATAAACTATTGCTTAAAATATGAGTACACAGTTGCAAACACAGGCAGTCAATAGATAACTGTGTTACTTGCACACGTGTTTGTGCAAAAACTGGCAAATTTTTGGCAGCTTCTTATAAAACTAAGCGTATTCTTGATATAAAAAACACATGTACACACATTTCTTCATAAAGTAAGAAATTTACTCCTAAATGTCAAAACTTGGAAGTAAGATGTCTATGTCTGTGTCTGACTCTACTGTGTTTCCCTGAAATTCGTATGTTGAAGCCCTAACCCTTAGTACCTCAGAATGTGACTATATTTGGAGACAGAACATTTAAAGAGGTGATAAGGGGCACCTGGGTTGCTCAGTGTTAGAGTGCCTGCCTTTGGCTGAGGTCGTGATCCCAGGGTCCTAGGATGGAGTCCCACATCAGGATCTCCACAGGGAGCCTGCTTCTCCCTCTGCCTATGTCTCTGCCTCTCTCTGTGTGTCTCTCATGAATAATTAAATAAAATCTTTAAAAAAAAAAGTTCATAAATAAAAAGGTGATAAATATAAAAGAGTTCATGAGAATTAATCCTAATCCAATCTGAGTGGTGTCCTTATAAAAAGAGAAAATTTGGACACACAAAGAGACAACAAGGCATGTGTATGCAACGGAGAAAGCCCATGTAACAACACAGTGAGAAGATGGTCATCTGCAAGCCAAGGAGAGAGGCAGTAGAAGACACCCGAACTTTTGAAACCTTGATCTTAGATTTCTAGCCTCCAGAACTGTAAGAAAAAAAATTTCTGTTGTTTGTGCATGCAGTCTGTAGTATTTTGTTATGGAAACCCTAACAAACTATCTTTCAGGATGAATAAACCGTAGTACATTCATACAGTGGGGTATGAATCAGTGCTAAAAAAGAAATGAATTATCAAGCCATGAAAAGACATGGAAGAACATTAAATAAATATTGCTAAGTGAAAGAAGTCAATCTGAAAATACTACATATGATGATTCCACTTCTAAGTCATTCTCAATGAGGCAACACTAAAGAGACATTAAAAAGATCAGAGGTTGTGAGAGGTTCAGAGGGAGGAAGAGAGAGTAATAAATGGAGCACGGGTTTTTTTATAGGGCAGTGAAACTATTTTGTATGTTGCTGTAATGGTTGATATATGTCATTACCTATGTCAGACTACAGAATGTACAACACGAAGAATGAACCCTAATGTGAACTGTGGACATTAGTTAATAATATTAATATTGGCTTATTGGGCAGCCCGGGTGGCTCAGCAGTTTAGTGCTGCCTTCAGCCCAGGGCCTGATCCTGGAGACCCGGGATCGAGTCCCATGTCAGGCTCCCCGCATGGAGCTTGCTTCTCCCTCTGCCTGTGTCTCTGCCTCCCTCTCTCTCTCTCTCTCATAAATCATAAATAAATAAATAAATATTTAAAAAAATAATAATAATATTGGCTTATTAATTCTAATAAATGTGCTGTTCTAAAACAAGATGCTAATAATAAGGGTAATGGGGAAAGGCAGGGGAGGGGTGTATATGGGAACTCTGTACTTCCCAGTTAACATTATCATAAACTTAAAATAGCTCAAAAAATAAAGTATATTCATTTAAAAAATGAATTTTTATAAACTACTCTGCAAAATGCATTTACTAATAACACATTTGTTTATATTGAATAAATTTAGAATGTACAGCTATGTGACTTTTTCTATGAAGAATAAACATAACATTACATAATATTCTGCCTAAAAATTCATAGCTTCAGTATCTTAGACTAAATAATTTTCAAGACATTTATCTTTTCAAAGATAGTTATTTTTGTTCAATTCTTTGCCTTCAATTTTTTTCTCTTCCTTCCTTCCTTAAAAAAAAAAGATTTTACTTATTGACAGAGAGACTGAGAGACAGCACAAGCAGGGGGAGCAGCAGGCAGAGGGAAAGGGAGAAGCAGGCTCCCGGCAGAGCAGGGAGCCCAATGCGGGCCTTGATTCCAGGACCCTAGGATCATGACGCTTAACCAACTGAGCCACCCAGGAGCCCTCTTCCTTCCTTTTTTAAGAACAGAGAAGGTCATTTATTTCTTTCCAGGAACTTGTCACCACTTTTTTTTTTTTTGAAAGAATTTATTTATTTTTAGAGAGAAAGGGAGAGAAAAAATAAGTTGGGGAGGGCCAGAAGGAGGAGGGAAAGGGAGAGAATCTCAAGTAGACTCTGTGCTGAGCATGGAGCCAGATATGGGGCTCAATCTCAGGACCTTGAGATCACGCCCTAAACCAAAACCAAGAGGCAGAGGCTTAACTGACTGAGCTGCACAGGTGCCCCATTGTCACCACTTTTGACACAAATTTCCCTCATTGGTCAAGTTGCCAGGTGCTACTTTGATACTTAGTTTCTTTTTAGCTCTTCTCCACTAAACTTCATGAGATATATTATATTCTCCTTTCTTTTAAGAAACTTTTCTCCCCTCTTCTTTCCTTTCCTCCACTTTGAAAAGGGTCTCTCCAAAGAGGGCCCTTCCTATTTATATGTATTTATTGGTTATTTATTTGCCCCCTGGGTCCCTGGGCAGGTACTGTAGCTCCAGGATTCAGGTATGAGGAATGACGGTAGAGGGTAGTGTCCCTGGTGCCCACAGGGTGACCCTGTGCTGCTCAGACCCATATGCAGTCTCTGTTTACCCTTCTGGCAAAAACAACTGGGCCAGAAGGAATCTTTTTATTATTCTAGAACTTGTGAAACAACAGAAAAGATGTTCTGATGTTTCCCCCCCCGCCATGTCCATGGTTCCCTGGGCTCCCCTCACACACTCACAGGCTCCAGCCCCCCACCCCCAAGAAACAAGTACTCCTGTATTTCTAAAACAACTGTGTGAAAAAAAATCCTTTTTTCCCTTTATGCCACTTTTCATCTTGTTCTCAACAAGAACAATAATATTCCCTTACTAGGATATGATTTTTTTAATAAACAGGGATAATAGTGAAAGTAAAAATTCCTTGCAGAAAGAATTCTGTGAATGACTGCCTCGCTGGTGGTTATCAGAATTACCTCCAGACAACAAGGAGAAAAATAAATCTTTAAAAGAGTCTTAGGAGGGCCTTAGAGATAAAATGTGCTCTGTTCACAATTTTATCCACAATTAGCACCATCCAAATATACAAATTGAAACATATGGATCCAAAAACTCACATAAATATGAATGAGCAATGTGTATACACAAAATCACCTTCCACTCTATGAAACTATATTATAGTCTACATAAGTCTGTATATTACTGTGTAAATAAGAATTTTTAAGATGCTGGATCCCATATGACATTTAAAAAATCTATTTACTATTTAATTTTATAGAAAGTCTGATATCTGAAACCATTTTGTCTTGGGTCATAACAAGTGAAATTTAGTAAATCTCTTAATATTGCGGCAAGTGTCCTTTTAATCAAACTGGAATTTTCAGCTTCATTTAATTAGCAAGTAAAGAATATACAGGTTATTCATTTCTGGCTGCAAAATTTGGCAGAAAACACATGTATTAGAAGCAGTCTATGAGTAATGTTAATAATGATACAGTAATTCTGCTTTTATTGAACTCTGATAAATGAGTCACTCTCAGTAATGTAGGAGGTGTGGCTGCAATGTGATCATGTAATTATTGGTAGAAATTCGGAAGACTATTAAGTGTAATACATTAATCTAGTATATTCTTGAATAGTTTTCCCCTTGGTGGTCATAGGTTGTCCAAATCCAGACATCTCTCTACCATTCTTGTTTGTCAACACTGCTCACACTTGCCAAATAGGAGGACAAAGTCATAGAAGTGATGACGCTCATGCTCCAGAGCTGGGAATTAATAAATATATGATCATTAGCACTGAGAGTCCCTCCTATAGGAGTAAAAGGTTTAGTGAGTTGATTGTAGTGTTCATATGTGAGGGTCCATTAATATCATCTGGAATTTAAAGTCACCTAAATAGATGCGGCACTTGTGTGTATGCATTAGTTGGGGGTAGAGAAAAAGGGAGTAGAGCTAGTCAATGACTTACTGAACTCTAAAATAAAATTCCAGGGAGAATCAACCTGAACTAAAGAAGAATGAATGTTCAGAAAAGTGAGAACATCCTAATCTAGCATCAGATTCTGTGGATGAACTTACAGAAGAATGGCAAACTACCTGCCCAACTGAAGGAGAGTAAGAACTCTACATCAAAACTCAAAAAGCTTGACGCATCTTTGCATAATTCCTAAAGGAAGGCAGATACGATTCATTTTACTCAACACTGCTGGTACTTTTTTCCCTCAAGAGAATTTGCTAGTGCATGAACTATTTTGTCTTATCCTGGTTACTGACCTTTTCTCTGTGAATCAAATCTTAAGTTCTCCAACAGTTCAAGAATGGCTTCCCCATTGATTTTGTCCTTCCACACAGAATTTGGTTTGGATACATGATATTTTGGGATTACTATATATATATTATATACAATACATATATATATATATGTATGTATTGTATATAATATATATAGACATATATATATAACCTTTCCTTCTAAAACTGTTTTCTAATAATTTTAATAATAAAGTCTGCATATCACCTAGTTCTATAGCTCCCTTAATTTATGAGCTATGTAATCAAACTGAATTCATTTAATCTAGCCAATATTTCTGTTTTTAATTTAGGGTTTTCTTGGGGCACCTAGGTGGCTCGGTTGGTTAAGCATCTGCCTTTGGATCAAGTCATGATCTTAGGATCCTAGGATAAAGCTCTGCATCAAGCTACCTGTTCAGCAGGGAGTCTGCTTCTCCCCATCCCTTTCCCTCTGTTGCTCTCCCCCCACCACTTGTGCTTTCTCTCAAATAAATAAATTCTTCTTAAAAAGTTTATGGTTTTCTCCTCATCTTTTAGTAAAAATGAATAAATGAGGGATGCCTGGGTGGCTCGGCGGTTGAGCATCTGACTTTGGCTCAGGGTGTGATCACACAGGGCTCCTTGCAGGGGGCCTGCTTCTCCCTCTGCCTGTGTCTCTGCCTCTCTCTCTCTCTGCATCTCTCATGAATAAGTAAATAAAGAAATAATAAAATAAATAAATGAATATGAAATAAATCAATTTCAATTTCATTTAGATTGAAGTAATGTATTTATGACTTAATTTTTTGGGTATTATTTCTTTCCATTATATTTTGTTGTGAGGTGTGGGAGAGGAACATTTTTCTTCTGTATTTCACTAAAGGAAAAAAATGTAACATTCATTACTTGCTACAAACAATATTTGGAAATTATTATTAAGAAACTGAATTTCTCTGTGAAACTAATTATGCCTAAAGAAACTCAATTTAGTGCATTTCTGCCAGTGACAAAACCAGTTCACTTAAGTTTTAAAGATACCTTTTTTTCCCGTTTAATATTAAAGCTTTTTCATAGTCTACAGAACTCTAATTTGGCTATTACATTCTTTGGGCACTTTAAAGATAACATTCCATTGTCTTCTGACTCCAATGGTTTCTTTTAAAGAGCTTCTTTTAATTCTAATTGTTGTTTACTTTCAGGGTGATAAACTATTTTAAATTTTCTTCAAGCTGTTTTTAATATATTTTTAGCTTAAAAAATTTTCCTTTAGGAAGCTTTGTTATGATTGTGGTTTTTCTTTTATTTATTATGCTTAGAAATTTTCAACCACTGTCTCTTTAAATTTTGTTTTAGCCTCATTTTTTCTTCATTCTTTCAGAAATTCTAAATATCTTTTAACTGTATCATCTATTTTCCCTTATCCTCTGTGTCTTTCCTTTAGTCTCTTCATACTTCTGTTTTGTTTTTTCCTTTTTTCTGATCTTCCAATCTACTAAGTCTTTCAGTATGATTACTTGGTAACTTCAGTTTTTGTTTTTCAGTTAGCTAATTGTTATTTGGTTCTTTTTAGTTCTATTTTCTACCAAATTTCTTCCTGTCTTTCATCTAACTAAACATTTAGACATGCATCTGATAACTACAATTTCTAGATCCCTCCAATATCTACTTGCCTGTTGCTCTTGATTTTAAATCATATTTCTTGTTTCTTAATGAGTATGGTTATTTTCTTATATGGTGGGTAGTGTATCTAAAAACAATGCAGAAATTAAAATATAGAAATAAATTAAACCATCATAATGTCACTTTACCTCAGAAAAGATGTTTGCTTGTTTTAGGAAAAAAAGGGGCACCTTAATACAATTTCAGGGATGGGTAGATGATTCAGAGCTGATCTTCAATCCTTGCAATCAATGGTTGTGTACTCCAGTTTACAATTTTTGGTAGGTTGAGCCTTTTAAGGACACAGAATGGGTATTTTTGCCAAACCCCATCCTCCTTGTAGGCCATGTTTTGTCACCCTAATTCAGTCTCATAACCTAACTCTAATTACCAAAAGCTCTAACAAGTATCTCAGCCTTTGCCCAAATCTTCAACATTTAGTAGGATGGATCTAGGTAAAAAGTAATACCAAACGCCAGGCTATCTTCTCTGTATCTCCTTCTTCTGGATGTTGACCTCTATTCGTCATTGTATTATTTGACACATTCAATTATATATGGATTTGGTATTTTGAATAGGTTTTCTCCTTAATATCAATGGGAGTTTTGGGTTTAATAACCTCATTTTTTTATTACCAGAGGTATGCAATCTGAATATTCTTATATGACTTTCTACGATTTATTTTTATGTTTCTAACCAATGCCAAATTTATTTTATTATAATGGCTCTATTAATATCCAGCATAGTCAAACTTCCATTGGAATTTACTTTCAATATACATATCTTAGTTACTACTTGGCATTTATTTTTCTCATATAAATCTTAGGACAATTTAATATAATCTTTAAAACCTGTTAGTATTCAAGGTATAAGTGCAATATTAAAAAATGAATAAATGGAAGAAATATTGGTATAAATATGTTCTGTATATTTTGCTTTGAGTTTAGAGTTACATATCTATAAAGACTGATACTTTTAATATTATTAAAATGTCTTAGGCTAATATGATTGGCTACAATATAAATGCACACAAACTAATACTTTATGGTGTTCTAGCACAAAAACATCCACCTAGAAATAAAAATCCCATCCTTCCTAAAATCCATTTAGAATTAACTAGAAAAGTTGAAAAATCGCACAAACATATTAAGAGTAAAATACACAAGACTCAAGTGAAGAAAACATAAGGCCTTACTGAAAGATATAAAATGATCTAAAAATATAAAGTTAATTTAAAAAAGTAACATATTTTTGAATGATCTCCATCACTGGTGAGAATATTAACCCTTCACCCATCATAATGGTTGAAAGTATGTTTAGGTTGTTTGTTTCTTTTATTTAATTTACCACTTTGGATCTTTGAATCATATAGCATTTGTTAATTCAAAATTTTGATAATCATCTACTCAGTCTCATTTTTAATTATGATGCTATTTATTTCTCCAGCCCAGTGATCAACTTTCAGAAACTCTTACATAATTGTTTAATTAAAGGCCTTTGGCACATGCTATTTCTCTGCCCTGATTGTTTTCTTCATTCTCATTGCTACCTACCCTTCAGATATCATTTTGTTTTTTACTATTTCATAGAAATGTGTCCTCTAGGAAAGAGAGAGAGCTATACTGAACAAAAATAGAGGGATCAAGTTAATTCAACATAGAAGTGACAAACATGCAAAGTCATGAATGACATGAAGAGTCATGAATGGGCCATGGATTCCTAAAGTAACACAGAATAAGTGATGCTAGGAGTATGTGTTTAGCATATGAGTAGTTACCCCTTAGTTGTTTTCTCTAAGTAAATAGGTTGAAATAAAATTTACAAAGGATATTGATGATTTTAAGATGAAAGCTAGAAGAGTTAACTCAGTAGAAGGGTAGCTAAACATGCCACCCCACAATATGTCTGTAGGAGTTCAAGACGTGCTACCCTAAAATATACAGTTAGCATATCGATTATTTTGAACTAAAAGCGCCTGAGAAAGAAAATGCAAGGAGAGCCTTTCTCTTTCTTTAAATCTGCCTAAAACAAGTCTGTTAACAGAAGCTTGATTATCATGAATCTCCACCCTGGGAGTTTCATCAACGAGGGAAGGATGACTCATCACAAGAGACTATAATTTGATGCCATATCCAGAGGAACTTGGTCACCAACTATCAATACCTCCCATCTATCTTTCTAAGGGCCCATGATCTTCTCTAATAATTACTTATCCCCCTCTAAGACACCTATATCTCTCCTCCCCTTTCCCTATTAAAATGGTATTTAATCCTGAATTCTATGCCACCTCAGGGATTACTCATTATTCCCTGGGTGTCTCCCATGTATACATGAGGTATACATGTTAATAAATTTGTTTTTCTTCTATTCATTGGACTTTTATTATAGAAGTCTTAAGAACTCAGAGGAATAAAGGGGAAATTATTTTTCCTCCTGTACACCATTATTAATCTATGGAAATTTAAGGGCAGCCAAAGCCACAGGAAATAATACCTAGCATTTATTGAGACCACTGCCTATGTATAAAATTCATTGAATCTCTACAATAGTCATATTTATTTTGAACTATTATCAGCATAATGCAAGCAAAAAAAACCTAAAAGTAGAATGAATAGTCCAAAAATATGTAGATAGTAAGTCACAAAGCTGGAGGTCAAATCTAGATCATTTTGTATTAAGTTGTCCATCATTTTGATTTAGATCATTTTGTATTAAGTTGTCCATCATTTTGATTTAATCTTTTATACCAAACTCTTCTCCCTTTGCTGATCTTTGGTACATGTGACTTCAGATACTACAATTATCAATGTTCTTAGATATAAAGTGTATATATATAGCCAATTAAATTTTGTAAGTTCCTAGAATTTTTTCTAGCGTCAAAGATTTGAAGGATCCAGAAACTGAAGATCCAATCTATTTTGTCATAGCACTTAAGAGTCTTAGAAATTCAGGCAGCCCATGTGGCTCATCCGTTTAGTGCTGTCTTTAGCCCAGGGCCTGATCCTGGGGACCCGGAATCGAGTCCCACATCGGACTCCCTGCATGGAGCCTGCTTCTCCCTCTGTCTATATTTCTGCCTCTGTGTGTGTGTGTGTGTGTGTGTGTGTGTGTGTGTGTCTCATGAATAAATAAATAAAATCTTTTTTAAAAAAAGTCTTAGACATTCTATAAAGTTTAAGAGTGATATAAAACATTAATTTCATTAAGATATATAATAAAACATCTAATTAGTTGCAAAAAATGTTTTCTAGTAAATGTAGTTATGAAAACAGAACACAAATAGCATTCATAAATATTTGTAACTATTTATATATATATCAACAAATATATATATATATACATATATATATATATATATATATCTCAACAAAATCTTTAACACCATTAGATGGTCACCAACATTATCTTATTTTATAGCTGAGAAAACTAAGACACAGAGAGATAAAATAGGCTTCCCCCGAGTCACACAGCTAGTATGCAGCAGAGCTGGATTTTACTTGTGGAAGTCTACCTTTAGAATATGCTCTTAACACCACAATCTTCCTGTCAGCCTGGGGAAACCAAAGTATGGGGAGGTAGAGTTAAGCAACCTGGAATTCTTCTCTTCCTCCATCATCACCAATCAGTGCCCAGCCCAAATCCCAACTATGTTTGTTTGTTTGTTTATTTAAAAAGTGTTTACAGAGGGAAGAATAAAGAAATGGTTAATAACACAGGCTTCAGAGTCAGACCTATGAAGATCGAATCCTTGCTCAATTCCTTGCAACTTTTTGAGACCATGTGTGATATTTTTGTGTGCCTCAGTGTTCACATCTCAAAATGGGGATTAAAAGAATACCTTATCCTATATTAATTTAAAGCTTAAGAGAAGAGTCTCTGAGCATAAAGTATGTTTTTAATTTCTCTTACAGTTACTTTTATGACCCTCTGGATATATGGTTTACACAATATAAATGTATAGAATAAAGACAAGTTTGCATAGAGGAGAAGGAATTTACATAGGTCCTTGAATGAGAGGAAGGTCTTAGATTTGTATATGATCAGCTATTTCTCATTTCACCTAATTCCTGCTGCAAAATAGAAACCATCAGTTTTCATGAGAAAAAAAAAAAAAACATAAAAGGACCTTTCCTTAAAACAAAATAAAAACCTTTCCTTGGTCTACAAAGATCCCCTTCCTCAATCTGCGTAGCACTTAAATGGCCTGGAAAAATAACTATTATTCCACCAGCATTCACCATGTTATTTGCCTTTTCCCACTTTATTGATTTACCTTTAATGCATAATTATCCAGTGTGTTTAACATTACTAATTTAGGCTCAGCTTAACTTCCCATTGAATGAAGACTCTTCTACCACAAGCTATTTCTCTTCTTCCTCTTCTGATTTCCTTAGAACTGGTTACGCTAAATTAGAACTTGGGAGGCCGTCATTTGTTAATGTAAATGAACTGTTTCTGTTCACATTTCTCAGGCATCAAGCACCCATTTGTTATTGCGGCCACTCTTCCAAGTGCCAGGGTGTTTTAGGTGTTAATGACAAAACCATCATTCTCTATTTGCCAACTGAAATGGGACTTTGAAGGATGCCAGGACCTGATGGATTAAGACTGAGAAAGACACCCCACGCACCTGAAAAAGGATGGTGAGACAGGCTAAAATGAGATAAAATAATAATAATAACAGCAAGTCAAAACAAAATGCAACACATAAGGGCAAGGATCCAGAAGCACGGGGAAAATGTCCACTGAGCCATGTTCCTTGGGTGGCCTCTGACAACGAAGAATTTACTAGCAAGAAGAGAACATTAAAAACTTAATAAACTCTAAAAGCAGGAAAAAGGTCAAAGCATTCAAATACCTCATGCCAGTACTCTTTTTGCCAATTTGATTATTTCTTCCTATTTAGGGAAAACATCAAGCTAGTAATATGTATTTGAATCTATCAAAACAATAAGTTTCTGTCATGGGCTTCAACTCTGATTATGTTTGATTCTTTCAGAAAGGAAGTTTGATTTTAATCGGTGTATAACCAAATTCTACCAAACGTAAAGGAATGGAACAGTATTGGTGGGGATTTAGTCTGTTGTTGATGTGGTTTCAGGTTATGTAATGCAAGAAATAAAGGGGGGGGGAATGCTGTTTTTAAAGGACATTTAGGGATCCCTGGATGGCTCAGCAGTTTAGCACCTGCCTTTGGCCCGGGCATGATCCTGGAGACCCGGGATTGAGTCCCACATCGGGCTCCCTGCATGGAGCCTGCTTCTTCCTCTGCCTGTGTCTCTGCCTCTCTCTCTCTCTCTCATGAATAAATAAATAAAATCTTAAAAAAAAAAAATAAAGGACATTTAGAATATGGCAAGGCTGCTGGCAATTTTTCACTTCAAAATAAATAAATACCTGTCCAAATAATCTTCATGCTTTTGTTTTTGGTGTATTTTAGTTTAGTTTTTGTTTTTGTTTTTGTTTTTGTAGCAATGAGATGGAAAAATTAAAATGGATGTTTTACATGTCCATAGTGGAAAACAGAAATTCTTTGGAGAGATTTTTTGTTTCAATTCTGCCTATTTTGAAGACTTTTATAATCTGTGAAATGATGTTATATATTTACCTAATAAGTACTCTTCATATCTAAATAATCAAAATTGTTATTTTTAAACATGAAAAATCTGAAAGAAAAGTGAATAACAAGGAAATAACTGCTTCTAACATATATAGTCTCTGAGGCCAGCTTGAACCCGAGGATTATAGAGCCTATGCCTATGCTTTATCTGTGATTCTCCTTCTGTGACAGTCTAGACTTTTAGACAGCCTACCACAAAACAGAAGCACAAAAGACAGCAAATGAGATTAAAAAGAATGCCCTCTTTCCACCAAAGATGATGAACAATGGGAGCCAGTAACGAAACTGGGGTAATAAACTGAGAATAAACAGCAGAGAATTCAAAGCAGTGCTCACGCCTACTGCTTGCTGACTTACCACATTGGCATGGACCCATGAAACCATGAGTAGCAAGGCACAAGGGACCTTTGTGGTACCTCACTTGGTCAAAGGCAAGAGTCTGGTGACAGACAATGAAACCTCTAAGAAAACTATGGAAACAAACAGATGATCCAAAGAACAAACAGGGGCTATTTATTCAGAGCTTGTTATGACAAAGATGTCAGCTACCATCAATTGCACTTTGTGGAGCCATTCAAAGGTATGGAGAGGAGTGAGAAAACTTTATAATAAAATTGAGGGAAGGATTCAGGAATGCTCTAATTAGACAATGTTGGTATGGGAAGCTGGAGATACAGCATCCTATGTGATATTTTGGGAGACATCAAACTGACTCTGGATGGCCCTGAGTTGAGATCAAGGGCAGATATAGGAAGACTGGCAGTTGTTGACTGGCAATGTTGACCATTCCAAGCCAATGTTGGCAGAGGCTGTGGTGTAGTTTTTCAGCAGGCTGCCATAGAGGTTGCAGTTCAGGGTTTTACTTTCACATGTAAGCAAGCTATCTGGGTATTCAGTCTCAGAATTGTCAAGTAATTCCCATATTAAAATGATGAACAATATTGAACTTTATCCAAACCCTGTGATTCTGGAATATAATGACAGTTTAAAAAACAACAACAATAAAAAATTCCCCAATTCTTTGTATTTCAGAAGCGGTTTAATGCAAGGAACTTCTTATAGGATTTAGATAAGATTTATGGATGCTCCTTCTGTTTACCACTGAGAAGGCCAATGACTCTCCAAATTCCCACTCTGTGCCTAATAATGATTACCTGAATTGTTTGTATACACTGACCAATCTGGACAAAGTACCTGCTACCTTGATTTGACCAAAACTTGGTTAAGTTTCTCTCCATCTTCCATCCTGTGAGATGCACTCACCCTGACTCTAACCCAGTATACAGCCAAGCATAAGTTGACTTTAGAGAGAAATGTTCCTTCATCAACTGTAGATCACTGTTTTATCACACGTTCCCACATTCAGTTCTTAACAGACTTGCTCACTTCTCTCTGTTCTTTCTCTCTGCTCTCTTTCTGCCCGACCTTTGAAATGCTTGCAGATCTCATGGTTGAAATATTCTTCAGCTTGCAATAGTCCTCCCTCCACAGCACCACCAGTACTCTCCCCCACTTTGCAAGTCCCTTTCTCTCCTCTTACTGTAATCAGTTTGAGTACTGTCTCTCCTCACCTAAGTCTGTGTTTATTTGACATTTTGCAGTTTAAAAATCCTCAGAATAACTTAATTTAACTCCATCACAGAGAAAATCTGCATTATTCCTTTATCTTTACAATAAAACTAAAAGCTTTTGATATGACAGGCAGGTAATCTATCCAGTCTATTATCTGACAGTCATTTCTCATCAGCTCAGGCACCCAGAATCACAGAAATGCAAGTGCTTCTCTGTCACATGAACTTTTCTTCTCCTGATTTTTCTTGCGTGCATATTCTTATCGCTCACTAGATCATCTTCAGAGTAGGTACAGGGATGCAGCTCTTCCCAAAATCTGCACTAGCGAATGTCTTTTAGAATTTACTATGTAGTCAGAATGTTTTATCAATCAGTAGGAGACAAAAGGTAGGAACTGCAGGAGGGATGGTAGAGGAGTGAGAGGAACTTTTTGAATTACAGATAGTGCCTATCATAGTTCTGATTTTGAAGTATAACTGGAAATCATTTAATGTAACTTGTATTTGCTAGAGGCAAAGATCTTTGACAGAGTAAATCCTGTAAAGTGGCAAAATAAATACAATGCGATCACAGTGTGGTGATAAGAGAACAGCTCAAAGGAAAACCAAATGACAACATAATCAGCTTAAGTAATGGGGCCAAAAGTCTATTCCTTATCTGGAAATATAAATTCTCTGGCCTTTGCTCAAAATTATTGCTTTATTTCTCACTTTTGGTACATTTCTCCATCTCTTGTTCCACATCTATTAAAATATTGTCATTAACATGTCACAAATAGATTAGGGCTCTTCTAAAAATAAATTCTTTATCAACCATTTTATAACCTATGTAGGGAAAATAATCAGGATAAGGCTGTGGCAGAGCTACTTACTAATCTAGTTATAGATTCCATACACATAATAAGAGTGGACATAATTAAGTATTGATTTTTAAATATACTCCTAGATTAATCCATGCTATAAATTGTTTTTTTTACTATAGCCTGATTAATGTCAAAAATAATTCACAGAAGAAAAAAATAAAAATAAAAAAATAATAATTCACAGAAGAAAGCAGATTTCGAAGGATGATATGATATTTAAGAACTATAAATAGAGTGGAATTTATTCAGGTAATTCCATGAGGTGTGGCTGGGAAATTGAGAGCCATCAGCATGTCTAGAGTAAGATACAAAATGAAAAGTAGATCCAAAAAATGGATAGCAGTATCTCATTGTCAGAAGCCCCATATCTCTGCTGTCCTTAAGTATAATATATAGGTCTTTATCTAACATATTATGCTGAATGCTTAAGTCATTTGTTTTCATTGGTTGTAAAAATGGTTAATTAAGACTATATTTTCTTCTCAGTACTATTTTTTTAATAAATTTATTTTTTATTGGTGTTCAATTTACCAACATACAGAATAACACCCAGTGCTCATCCCGTCAAGTGCCCCCCCTCAGCGTCCGTCACCCATTTACCCCGACCCCCCGCCCTCCTCCCCTTCCACCACCCGTAGTTCGTTTCCCAGAGTTAGGAGTCTTTATGTTCTGTCTTCCTTTCTGATATTTCTCAGTACTATTTGAATCTAGACCCATTTGTTTTTATATATAGTGCTTTTACTTAATTGCAGTTTTAATTTTTTGGATTCAGGAAGTGTTCAGAAGTTCTAAATAAATATTTTTCTTTTTTTAAAAAAGAGTAGGTTATAACATTCCCAAATGTTTCAGAAATTTTTTCATCATTATCATTGTTGTTTATGCTTATTTTTAGTTGATAAATTTGTCCATTGAGTCCAGAGGTTGTAAGTTATGCTATCATTACTGTTTAAAATTTATTGAATTTTCTTTTGTGGTCTAAATGTATTTTTGTTTTTATTTTTATTTTTTTATAAAAATTTATTTTTTATTGGTGTTCAATTTGCCAACATATAGAATAACACCCAGTGCTCATCTCATCAAGTGCCCCCCTCAGTGCCCATCACCCAGTCACCCCCACCCCCACCCACCTCCCCTTCCACACCCCCTAATTCATTTCCCAGCGTTAGGAGTCTCTCATGTTCTGTCTCCCTCTCTGATATTTCCCACTTATTTTTTCTCCTTTCCCCTTTATTCCCTTTCACTATTTTTTATATTCCCCAAATGAATGAGACCATATAATGTTTGTCCTTCTCCGACTGACTTATTTCACTCAGCATAATACCCTCCAGTTCCATCCACGTCGAAGCAAATGGTGGATACTTATTTTTTAAAGCATGCCACCAACACTTGAGAAGGGGGTAAATTTTTTCTTTGCTGATTAAATAATGTTATCTTTATGCTGTTCATATTCTTTCTGTTTCTATTACTATGTCTCTACTTGGACTTTGTTTGAGAAAAATATGTTCATCTGCCCCTATTAGTATCTTCTATAATATTTTCTTTATTTTCAAGAAGTCAGTGCTTTAAATATTTGATGCAATAATTTCATATATGAAAGTTTAAGAACACAGAATCATTATTTTGGATTACTTTATTTTTATACAAGTAGTTTACCTTTTAAGTTCCAATCTGTCATTTTCTTTTAAAGATTTTATTTATTTAATTATGAGAGACACACAGAGAGGCAGAGACACAGGCAGAGGGAGAAGCAGACTCCATGCAGGAAGTCCAACGTGGGACTCAATCCCGGGATTCTGGGATCATGCACTGAGTCAAAGGCAGATGCTCAACTGCTGAGCCATCCAGTGTCCCTGTCATTTATTTATATATATATAATCCAAATAGCAGAAAAAAAATATTATTTTTTCAATTTTTTGAAATACTTAATTTTTTTGTCATATCGTAATGTCTTATTTATACCAGTAACATTTGTGGGCTCTCTTCTAATCTACTGATTTACCTGGCTAGAACAGTGCTTTGCCATATGGATTAATATCACTCTAAAATATATTTTAATATTTGCTAAGGCATATCTCCCTTTTTAATGATTTTTTCCCATATTTTTTCTGCCTTTTCTCTCATGTTGAGATTTAGGTAAAATTAGAATAACTTGATATCAAATTGCAAAAATAATTCAGTGAGTTTATAAGCTATATTATACTCAGCTGATATTTTTATCAAGGCAGAAACTTTTTCTTAGACTTTTGGTTCATACTGAGTTTGAATCTCGTGTGGAAAGAAATGAAAAGCACCTAAAAAGAACAAGGGCTATTATTTAGGGCTTGCTATAATAAGACAGTCAGTTACTATCACGTGCGTCTGACAGAGACTCAAAAGCAGGCAGAGGAGTAGGAAAGCTGATATTGGAGGAAAGGCTTCAGTTATGCCCTAATTGGAGGATGCTGGCATTCACTGTTGGTGGGAATGTAAGAAGTTATACAGACATTACAAACAACAGTATGGAGGTTACTTAAAAAATTAAGGCCCTGGGCAGCCTGGGTGGCTCAGTGGTTTAACACTGCCTTCAGCCCGGGGCGTGATCCTGGAGACCCAGGTTCTAGTCCCACATTGGGCTTCCTGCTTGGATCCTGCTTCTCCCTCTGCCTGCTGCCTGTGTCTCTGCCTCTGTGTGTGTGTGTGTGTGTGTGTGTGTGTGTGTGTATCTCTCACGAATAAATAAATAAAGATCTTAAAAAAATATTAAGGCCCAGCAACGCACTTCTGGGTACATATCCAAAAGAATCCAAAGCAGGATCCTGAAGACATATTTGCACATTCATGTTTATTGCAGCATATTCACAATATCTAAGAAGTGGAAGCAAACCAGGTATCCATCAACAGATGAATCAATGAAAAATTGTGGCATATACATACAATTGAAAACCGTGCAGCCTTAAAAGGGAAGGAAATTCTGTCACATGCTACATGGATGAAACTTGAGGACATTATGCTAAGTGAAATAAGCCAGTAACGAAAGAGAAAATACTCTATGATTCCTTTCATAAGAAGCACCTAAGTAGTCAAGATCGCAGAAATAGAAAGCAGAAGATTGCCACGGGATGGGGGAGAGGGGAAAGGGAATTAGTATTTAGTGGACATAGAGTTGCAAGGTGAAAAAGTTATAAAAATCTGTTGTACCATAGTATAAATATACTCAACACTAGTGAAGTGTTACTCAACACTAGTTACACTTAAAAATGGTTAAAATGGTATGTTTATGTTTTTTTGCCACTATAAAAAAATTATGGTTTTACTTATTCTTTTGAAGGTCCCTTAGCAAAGATAAGGAGTTCTATCAAATGCTTTTTTCCCACATCAAATCAAGGGTAGGAATATTTCCCTTTGACTATTAATATGTTAGATTCTATTATTATAATTATTCTAATACTAACGCATATTGCTATTCCTAGAAGAAATGTAAAAAAACCCTCAGTTTTTAATATTTCTCCCCCTTCCCCCACCTGCCCTTTCCAATGTTCATTTCATTTCAATAACAATTCCATTATTTCAGGAGCTTAGATCAAAGTCATCTGGGGAATTGTACTGGTTCTACCTTCAAAATTGAGCCTCCCTCCATCCTTGCCATTGTCACCACCTTTGTCTAAGTCACCATCACCGCTGGTTTGGGTCATTGCAGTAGCTTCCAAACACCTGTTTCTGCTTTTATTCATATGACTTTTACACAGAAGTCAGCCTTATCACATTCTAAGGGCCAAAATTTTCCTTTATAGGAAAATGTTGGAAGGATGGCCATCAGTAAGAAACAATTTTAGGATTTGCAATATCATCTCCATTATTGGACATTTTGTAGAGAGTCAAAAAATGCAACTTAGATAGAAAAATCAATGAGAGGGATTATAATTGAAATAAAGAAGTACTATAGACTATAAATTTGAAGAAGCACTATAGACTATAAATTTGAAGATATAGAATTTGAAGATATAAAATTTACAAACAGTAAGAATGTCCATTCCTAGTAAATTTATTAAATAATATACTATAAATTTTTAATTAAAATAATAATGAATAGTTCAAAAGAACTGACATTAAAGATCCAAGATATATTTTTAAAATAAAGAAGTAAAGTGTACGACAGTTTAAATGTCACATTACCAAGTTAAATTTATCTATACTCTTTCTTTCTTATGTTGCCATTGTCTGATATTGCTACCATGGTTCTAGACTCATAGAAATAAATATCCAGGGCAAAACATGTCTTGAAATTGCCAATGGATTATTTTGAATGCTAATTCAGTTTACTTAAAGACAATGGTCTGGTCTTTTTCTTAAAAAAAATTTTTTTTTGTTGGTTTACAATTTTTCCTGGAAAAAAATTTTAAATTTTCAAAATATGTTTACATAAAATTGTGCATAGTACTTTTTAAGTTTTCTTTTTTTTTTTTTTATTGGTGTTCAATTTACTAACATACAGAATAACACCCAGTGCCCGTCACCCATTCACTCCCACCCCCCGCCCTCCTCCCCTTCTGCCACCCCTAGTTCGTTTCCCAGAGTTAGCAGTCTTTACGTTCTGTCTCCCTTTCTGATATTTCCCACCCATTTCTTCTCCCTTCCCTTATTTTCCCTTTCACTATTATTTATATTCCCCAAATGAATGAGAACATATAATGTTTGTCCTTCTCCGACTGACTTACTTCACTCAGCATAATACCCTCCAGTTCCATCCACGTTGAAGCAAATGGTGGGTATTTGTCATTTCTAATGGCTGAGTAATATTCCATTGTATACATAAACCACATCTTCTTTATCCATTCATCTTTCGTTGGACACCGAGGCTCCTTCCACAGTTTGGCTATAGTGCCCATTGCTGCTAGAAACATCGGGGTGCAGGTGTCCCGGCGTTTCATTGCATTTGTATCTTTGGGGTAAATCCCCAACAGTGCAATTGCTGGGTCGTAGGGCAGGTATATTTTTAACTGTTTGAGGAACCTCCACACAGTTTTCCAGAGTGGCTGCACCAGTTCACATTCCCACCAACAGTGTAAGAGGGTTCCCTTTTCTCCGCATCCTCTCCAACATTTGTGGTTTCCTGCCTTATTAATTTTCCCCATTCTCACTGGTGTGAGGTGGTATCTCATTGTAGTTTTGATTTGTATTTCCCTGATGGCAAGTGATGCAGAGCATTTTCTCATATGCATGTTGGCCATGTCTATGTCTTCCTCTGTGAGATTTCTGTTCATGTCTTTTGCCCATTTCATGATTGGATTGTTTGTTTCTTTGGTGTTGAGTTTAATAAGTTCTTTATAGATCTTGGAAACTAGCCCTTTATCTGATATGTCATTTGCAAATATCTTCTCCCATTCTGTAGGTTGTCTTTGAGTTTTGTTGACTGTATCCTTTGCTGTGCAAAAGCTTCTTATCTTGATGAAGTCCCAATAGTTCATTTTTGCTTTTGTTTATTTTGCCTTCGTGGATGTATCTTGCAAGAAGTTACTATGGCCGAGTTCAAAAAGGGTGTTGCCTGTGTTCTTCTCTAGGATTTTGATGGAATCTTGTCTCACATTTAGATCTTTCATCCATTTTGAGTTTATCTTTGTGTATGGTGAAAGAGAGTGGTCTAGTTTCATTCTTCTGCATGTGGATGTCCAATTTTCCCAGCACCATTTATTGAAGAGACTGTCTTTCTTCCAATGGATAGTCTTTCCTCCTTTATCGAATATTAGTTGCCCATAAAGTTCAGGGTCCACTTCTGGATTCTCTATTCTGTTCCACTGATCTATGTGTCTGTTTTTGTGCCAGTACCACACTGTCTTGATGACCACAGCTTTGTAGTACAACCTGAAATCTGGCATTGTGATGCCCCCAGATATGGTTTTCTTTTTTAAAACTCCCCTGGCTATTTGGGGTCTTTTCTGATTCCACACAAATCTTGAAATAATTTGTTCTAACTCTCTGAAGAAAGTCCATGGTATTTTGATAGGGATTGCATTAAACGTGTATATTGCCCTGGGTAACATTGACATTTTCACAATATTAATTCTGCCAATCCATGAGCATGGAATATTTTTCCATCTCTTTGTGTCTTCCTCAATTTCTTTCAGAAGTGTTCTATAGTTTTGAGGGTATAGATCCTTTACATCTTTGGTGAGGTTTATTCCTAGGTATCTTATGCTTTTGGGTGCAATTGTAAATGGGATTGACTCCTTAATTTCTCTTTCTTCAGTCTCATTGTTTGTGTATAGAAATGCCACTGACTTCTGGGCATTGATTTTGTATCCTGCCACGCTACCGAATTGCTGTATGAGTTCTAGCAATCTTGGGGTGGAGACTTTTGGGTTTTCTATGTAGAGTATCATGTCATCGGCGAAGAGGGAGAGTTTGACTTCTTCTTTGCCAATTTGAATGCCTTTAATGTCTTTTTGTTGTCTGATTGCTGAGGCTAGGACTTCCAGTATTATGTTGAATAGCAGTGGTGAGAGTGGACATCCCTGTCTTGTTCCTGATCTTAGGGGAAAGGCTCCCAGTGCTTCCCCATTGAGAATGATATTTGCTGTGGGCTTTTCGTAGATGGCTTTTAAGATGTCGAGGAATGTTCCCTCTATCCCTACACTCTGAAGAGTTTTGATCAGGAATGGATGCTGTATTTTGTCAAATGCTTTCTCTGCATCCAATGAGAGGATCATATGGTTCTTGGTTTTTCTCTTGCTGATATGATGAATCACATTGATTGTTTTACGGGTGTTGAACCAGCCTTGTGTCCCAGGGATAAATCCTACTTGGTCATGATGAATAATTTTCTTAATGTACTGTGGATCCTATTGGCCAGTATCTTGTTGAGAATTTTTGCATCCATGTTCATCAGGGATATTGGTCTGTAATTCTCCTTTTTGGTGGGGTCTTTGTCTGGCTTTGGAATTAAGGTGATGCTGGCTTCATAGAACGAATTTGGAAGTACTCCATCTCTTTCTATCTTTCCAAACAGCTTTAGGAGAATAGGTATGATTTCTTCTTTAAACGTTTGATAAAATTCTCCTGGGAAGCCATCTGGCCCTGGACTCTTGTGTCTTGGGAGGTTTTTGATGACTGCTTCAATTTCCTCCCTGGTTATTGGCCTGTTCAGGTTTTCTATTTCTTCCTGTTCCAGTTTTGGTAGTTTGTGGCTTTCCAGGAATGCGTCCATCTCTTCTAGATTGCCTAATTTATTGGCATATAGCTGTTCATAATATGTTTTTAAAATCGTTTGTATTTCCTTGGTGTTGGTAGTGATCTCTCCTTTCTCATTCATGATTTTATTAATTTGAGTCTTCTCTCTCTTCTTTTTAATAAGGCTGGCTAATGGTTTATCTATCTTATTAATTCTTTCAAAGAACCAACTCCTGGTTCTGTTGATCTGTTCCACAGTTCTTCTGGTCTCGATTTCGTTGAGTTCTGCTCGAATCTTTATTAACTCCCTTCTTCTCTTGGGTGTAGGATCTATTTGCTGTTTTTTCTCTAGCTCCTTTATGTGTAAGGTTAGCTTTTGTATTTGAGTTCTTTCCAGTTTTTGAATGGATGCTTGTATTGCGATGTATTTCCCCCTTAGGACTGCTTTTGCTGCATCCCAAAGATTTTGAACGGTTGTATCTTCATTCTCATTAGTTTCCATGAATCTTTTTAATTCTTCCTTAATTTCCTGGTTGACCCTTTTATCTTTTAGCAGGATGGTCCTTAACCTCCATGTGTTTGAGGTCCTTCCAAACTTCTTGTTGTGATTTAGTTCTAATTTCAAGGCATTATGGTCAGAGAATATGCAGGGGACAATCCCAATCTTTTGGTATCGGTTCAGACCCGATTTGTGACCCAATATGTGGTCTATTCTGGAGAAAGTTCCATGTGCGCTTGAGAAGAATGTGTATTCAGTTGAGTTTGGATGTAAAGTTCTGTAGATATCTGTGAAATCCATCTGGTCCAGTGTATCATTTAAAGCTCTCGTTTCTTTGGAGATGTTGTGCTTAGAAGACCTATCGAGTATAGAAAGAGCTAGATTGAAGTCACCAAGTATAAGTGTATTATTATCTAAGTATTTCTTCACTTTGGTTAATAATTGATTTATATATTTGGCAGCTCCCACATTCGGAGCATATATATTGAGGATTGTTAAGTCCTCTTGTTGAATAGATCCTTTAAGTATGATATAGTGTCCCTCTTCATCTCTCACTACAGTCTTTGGGGTAAATTTTAGTTTATCTGATATAAGGATGGCTACCCCTGCTTTCTTTTGAGGACCATTCGAATGGTAAATGGTTCTCCAACCTTTTATTTTCAGGCTGTAGGTGTCCTTCTGTCTAAAATGAGTCTCTTGTAGACAGCAAATAGATGGGTCCTGCTTTTTTATCCAGTCTGAAACCCTGCGCCTTTTGATGGGGTCATTAAGCCCGTTCACATTCAGAGTTACTATTGAGAGATATGAGTTTAGTGTCATCATGATATCTATTCAGTCTTTGTTTTTGTGGACTGTTCCACTGAACTTCTTCTTAAAGGGGAATTTTAAGAGGCCCCCTTAAAATTTCTTGCAGAGCTGGTTTGGAGGTCACATATTCTTTCAGTTGCTGCCTGTCTTGTAAGCTCTTTATCTCTCCTTCCATTTTGAATGAGAGCCTTGCTGGATAAAGTATTCTTGGTTGCATGTTCTTCTCATTTAGGACCCTGAATATATCCTGCCAGCCCTTTCTGGCCTGCCAGGTCTCTGTGGAGAGGTCTGCTGTTACCCTAATACTCCTCCCCATAAAAGTCAGGGATTTCTTGTCTCTTGCTGCTTTAAGGATCTTCTCTTTATCTTTGGAATTTGCAAGCTTCACAATTAAATGTCGAGGTGTTGAACGGTTTTTATTGATTTTAGGGGGAGATCTCTCTATTTCCTGGATCTGAATGCCTGTTTCCCTTCCCAGATTAGGAAAGTTTTCAGCTAGAATTTGTTCAAATACATATTCTGGCCCTCTGTCCCTTTCGGCGCCCTCGGGAACCCCAATTAAACGTAGGTTTTTCTTCCTCAGGCTGTCGTTTATTTCCCTTAATCTATCTTCATGGTCTTTTAATTGTTTGTCTCTTTTTTCCTCAGTTTCCCTCTTTGCTATCAACTTGTCTTCTAGGTCACTCACTCGTTCTTCCACCTCGTTAACCCTCGTCGTTAGGACTTCTAGTTTGGATTGCATCTCATTCAATTGATTTTTAATTTCTGCCTGATTAGCTCTAAATTCTGCAGTCATGAAGTCTCTTGAGTCCTTTATACTTTTTTCTAGAGCCACCAGTAGCTGTATAATAGTGCTTCTGAATTGGCTTTCTGACATTGAATTGTAATCCAGGTTTTGTAACTCTGTGGGAGAGAGGACTGTTTCTGATTCTTTCTTTTGAGGTGATGTTTTCCTTCTAGTCATTTTGCTCAGTGCAGAGTGGCCAAAAGCAAGTTGTATTGGGAAAATGAGAAAAAGAGAGGAGAGAAAGAAGGAAAGAAAAGAGAAAGAGAAAAAAAAGGGAAGAAAAAGAAAAAAAAAACGAAAAAAAAAAAAGAAGAAAAAGAGAAAGAAAAAGAAAGGAGAAAAAAAGGGGGTGGGGGAAGGAAACAAATCAAAAAGCAAAACAAAACAAAAACAAAAACAAAAACAAACAAACAAAAAAAAAAGAACCACCGGGGAGTATCTTCTGATTCTGTGTACTTTAAGTCCCTTGGCTTCTCCTGGAAGTTGTCAGTCTAGCTGGTGTTCTGGGGGAGGGGCCTGCTGTGCTGATTTTCAGGTGTTAGCAGTTGGGGGAGCTGCTGTGCCCCTGCCTGGTGCAGGGCTCAGTGGGGGTTGTTTACCCCGTGAGGCCGCAGGAGGAACAGCCCCAGTGGCGGGGCAGCTCTGGAAACCTGGATTCAGCTCCGGCAGGAACTCCGTCTGCAGGGCCTGGAGGCTCCGGGGCGGGGCCGCTGATGTGCTCAGCTGGGGCAGGAGCGTCCTTGCTGTCCTGGGCCCTCCCGGCCTCTGCCTGTCCCGGGGGAGGCCGGATCCTGGGCTGTGTCCCGGCGCCCTGTGCTCCGGAGCCTGCGCTGTTGGATTCGCGCTCCCGGGCCGCGCAGCCCCCTCCGCGGAGCCGCCGCCCAAGTCCCTCCGAGCTGCTCCTGGAACCGCGCAGCCCCCTCCGCACGGAGCCTCTTCCTCTGCCCGAGCCCCTCCGAGCTGCTCCCGGGGCCGCGCAGCCCCCTCCGCGGAGCCGCCGCCCGAGCCCCTCCGAGCTGCTCCGGTCCCGCCGGGTCCCGCCGTGCGCGCTGCAGCCCTTAGGGAGCTCGGCGCACTCTCCCGGGGCGCAGGTGTCTGTTACTGTCCCCGGGAGCCCGAGGGCATCCCCGCCCTCCTGGTTCCTGCTCCAACCCCCTGCGAGCCCCTTTCAGCCCGGGAAGGTCGGTGCAGCTCCTGCGTCTCCGGGACGGGGCTCTCCTGTCCTGGGGAAAAATACTGGATTCAAAAATTAAAACACAAAATATCTTAAAATTGATAAATATGGGATCCCTGGTGGCGCAGCGGTTTAGCGCCTGCCTTTGGCCCAGGGCACGATCCTGGAGACCTGGGATCGAATCCCACGTCGCGCTTCCGGTGCATGGAGCCTGCTTCTCCCTCTGCCTGTGTCTCTGCCTCTCTCTCTCTCTCTGTGTGTGACTATCATAAATAAATTAATTAATTAAAAAAAAATTGATAAATATGAAAGAATGCATTAAAATAAAATTAGTTGGATAATAATATTTAACATTGTATGGTAGAGAAAGATTTCATATATAAATAGAGAAGTCATAAAGGAAAATAAACAACCATAAAGGAAAAGATAGGCAAGTTTAAAATATGCCATTAATATATTGAAAGGTTTGAAGTTAATTGTTGTTGTTGTCCAGAAAATAACACAGGGAAAAGACAAGACACAAACAGAGAGGATTATTCAGTGCTTTTAACTAGGATATTAACAAAATGAAAGAGAAATGTCATAATAGGAAAAATAGTTAGAAATATGAACAGGCAATTCAATTATTAGAAAACCAAAATTATTCATTGTAAAATGTGATTTATTTTGATAACGGGAATAGAAATGCAAATGAAAACCACAATGCTATACCTTTCAGTTCCTTTTAATTCTCAAGAATAAAAACGTCTGTCACTATCAGTGTCAGAAAGCATCAGGACACATGGGTTCTCTCATTCACTACCAGTAGGCACATGAATCAATAAAGTGTCTGGAGAGGAATTTGGCAACGTCTAGTGAACTATGAAGATTTCTTCCCTTCAATGATGCTTTGTTTGTACTGGTACAAAGATTGGAAAAATAATCATTGGGAATTAGTAAGTGATGATGTATTGATTTCTTGGAGTGCTTTAAAATGGTTAAAAGTAAATTATTATATTTATATATATCAGTATAAAAACACTTTTAATGCTGGGTAAAATATCACAGGCACTGTGGTAACATCTGCATAATTAGGTTTTAGAAACCACAGTAAAATATTTAGACATGAAATGATATGGTGTTGGGAATTTACTTCAATAATAATCCATTTGGAAATGCGAACTGGATGGAAGTAGGGATGAAGCAAAGTGATGAGTACTTTATGTACGCATTAGCTACCCTGGCATTTCTTTTCTCAATTTTTATATATGTTTGAAATTTTTCATAAATAAAAAAGCTAAAGAAGTGAACAATTTGTAAGTAATATATAAAATTTAGATAAGACTTATAATACAGAAGTATGATTTCATTCTACAAAGATTCTGAGCACTGAAGCTAAGTTAAATTAGTGTATGTTTAATTACATGTGAATCTCTAAAAATTATTATCCATGCGATGCTACTAGTGAAAATTGCATATAACATACTGTGAAAATTTTCCTACAGCTATGAAACAGACACATGGATATACAAGGACAGAGAGAACAGATTTCTTACAACAGTGGTGCCATTCTAGACAGACAAGAGATAATTTTTCTTTACCTGTCCAGACAAGAGATAATTTTTCTTGTCCAGAAATTTTGTGATTTTTTTAAAGCTAATAATGTAAATAACATGAGATTTTGCATGCTACCATAATCAAAGATGATCCAAAAATTCTTCAGAAAAACTATGTTGAAATTACTTGTTTTATAACATTAGTTTATTTTTCTTCTAAAATCTTTATAAATATCTTTTCCAAATGCCTTTATAACTGCCATCATAGAGCATGGATAATCTTTTTAATATTGCTTAAATCTTATGATTTCGAGATGACATATACCTTATCAAATGCATTTTTGCTCACTTAAAACGAGAGACTTCATGAGAATAGACACTATTGTTCATCATGGAATAATGGTACACATCCTTGTTGTATTAAGGACTAATAAGGAAATCATTTTGTTCTCCTCTTCCAATAAAAAGTGATTGATGGTGGTTTGTGTTTATGAGGATGGAGGTAGCAGGGAAAAAGAAAGGAGAGAGAGACAGAGACAGAGAGAATAGGAGAGACATCAGTATTATAGACATCTTACTGTTATTCAGCCTAAACATCTTATTGGCTGTGATCAGCTAAACTAGCTTATAATTGTCCAGTGAGAGCATAGAAGGGACTGGCCTGACCCAGAAAAAGTAGTGTAAAGACAATATTGCTGGCATGAGCCTCTGACTCATTACCATCTTTAGGGGTATCACTTCCTTTGGCTTGGTTATATGAAAGGAAATTAAGCCCTTGGGATTTTTTTTTTTTTTTTTTAGTATTTTTTTTTCTTTTTTCTGCTGAGAGTAACAATGGAAGATGATTGAAGAGTAAAGACCCAAGACTCTTCAATTTTCCAAATTGCTTTAATTTGATAGAGAAGGGATGCTACATTTTGTTAAATTATATTATGATAAAGAGAAGCTGGTTGCTTCTCAGCATGAATCTAAAAGCAAATTATTTCCACGAAAAAGGACGATGTATTTAACTAGAGAAGTAATTACCTTGTGGTGCTACTATCTCCCCTGCCTCAGATTAGAAAAGAAGAATTCAATTACTACATCATTAGATCAAAAAATAATTTTAGTGATACATTCCAAGTGAATTAATTTATTTCTAGGCAGGTTCTAATGAATTTTTGGATTAATGGTCATGCATTTTGTTGACTGAGATTTTCAGTCAATGCTTTTATTTAAAAATCTAAATTGTACTTACTTTATATTTTAACATTTTCTTCAATATTAAATTTTTCTTAAACTATACAGTTACATATATTTAATTTATAGCATAACATAATTGTTTTCTTTAGTTTAACCAAATTACTATATTACTGTATTTCTAGAGAACTCCATTTTGATTTCCATTATTTTGCAATGAGCAACACATACAAATATATCATAAATGCATACTACATATATATTTTTTTAATGTGTAACTATATGGTGAGGGAAAGAGAGAATGAGAAACAGATATGGTTAAGAGGGTAAACGGCCATAATTATACATTTTTGGTGTTTTGGGCTAAAACTGTTTATATTTTGTCATATTTATTTTTAGGCTTCTATTAAAGAAGTTTTAAGTACAGTTAATATCTTCTCTTTTTTATATAGTGTATTGAGGTACACATGATATATAACAAAATATGTATTTAAGCATTAAATTTATATATATAAACTATACTAAATAAGCTTTATACATACTGTCTATATACAATATATCACATTATACATAATTATATATTACATGTAATTGTATACAGTACATAATATATACATTATATAAACAATCTTGCCAATAAAAATCCTTCCATATCCATTATAGAAAATAGAGAAAACACAATTTATCAGTAAGAATTATACATTATACAATGTAAGCATACAATTATACATGTAATGATAGCACAAAAGTGTCTATAAAGAACTCGAACAAAATTTCATGTATATTTATACAAAAAAGTAAACAGTAAAAGAACAATAAAAACTTCTCTAATCTATTGAGAGATAAGGAGACTCACCTTGTGACTGTATCCAATACCCTCTTGAGGGAATTCTAAGTTCTTTTGGAAGTATGTATCTATTGTCCAAGGGTCAGAAGTCTACTGATCTTGAAATGTGATTAAAATTTCAAATCTGTCATTGGTTCTATTATGTTTTTTAGCAGACAAATCAAGGAAGAAGGGGCATGTTCTTCCTTTTCTTCATTCAACTGAGTAAGCCTAGTCATCTTACCCTTATATTTATATGAATCCATTACCACAATTAAGATAATGAACATACCTTATTCTCCAAAAGTTTCTACATCTCCATTTAGTATCCCTATTAACCTCCCATCCCCATCTCCTCCATTCTGAAGCAAGTAAATTGGTTTTCTGTTATTTTAGATTAGTCTACATTTTCTAAAGTTTTATGTAAATGGAATCTTATAGTATATTCTTCTTTGTATCTAGGTTCTTTCACTCAGTATATGTATTTTATGATTTATTCACTTTGTCTCTGCTTCTACTGTCCTGATTGAGTAGAGGAGGGAGAAAAAGAAGAGGGAAAAGAGGTCGTAGGATTTAATAACCAAGAGGCTTGCATTTAAAGGATTTTACACTCAACTGAAAAGGGTAGAATTGGTGTGGTTCATGAATAAGGCTGAACATATTAAAGCTGTAAACACTAAGAGAATGAATAAATATGAAAAATAATGCAGAAAGAGATTGTAAGAAAGATTACCTGTTTCAATTTCAGATCTAAATAAGCAAGAAAAAAATCCCTACCCTGAGAATTCATCACTACCGGTTTTCTGTCCTATGGGTTTGAGGCCAAATTTATAATATTTATATATCTACTTATAAACCAGTAAATTTATGTAAAAATTACTCCTAGGATGGTTATATCCAGTAAATTCTAAGCCTAAAATCCCAAATTATAAAAATACTAGGAAAGAATCTACCACACATGAGGATCTATCTCCTAAATAAATAGCAGTATCAGACCCTTAATCATTCTATACAATGTAATTATCAGATATTGACAATAACTTATCTGTGCTTAAAATGATGAAAGAAGGAATTGAAGGCAAGCACACAAAAAAATAAGATATTAACAATGCAGCCAACAATAAAAACAGCTAGATTTGAGTGAACAAGTGGTCAATGAAGTTTATAAAATGAAAAATTCATTTGGTGGTTAAGCAGTAAGTCAGATACAGTTTAAAGAATAGTTAGGGTTCACAGGACATATTAGAAGAAATCATCCATAATATGACATCAGGAGTTGGAAAATATGAGAGATTTATACCTGTCATAATAAAACTATGGAATACCAAGATACTGAGATCTTAAAAGCAATTAGTGAGGAAGGAATGACAATATTGATAACCTACTTCTCAACACGACTGATTGAAGCCAGAAAGTTATGGATATGTTTATCCTAGAATGTATATATCAGGAGCAACTACTGGAAGCAATCCAAGAGAGTGATAGGTGCGCAAACCCTCTGTTTAATTCCAATTTGTCTTGCCTTTCCAGCATGAACTGCCAAAAGCAAAGGCAGTCCCTTCCTACTCATCCTAGCTCCGTATCAGTTTATCCTCTAGGTTTTCTCAAGTCGATTGCCTCTTCAGTCATGGGTGAGCACCATATACATACAACATTCAGAGTGAAACAGAGTATTAATAAATTATATATAATAATTTATTTTAGTACACATGAATCATTACTAAAAACCATATATTATAGCCATATTCAATATTGTTTTGTACAGGTTTTAAATGCCAGACTGAGGTTTCACTTAATTATTTGGTAGTAGGCAGCTACTTTTTAATGACTGAGCAAGTGTTGGAGTTTTATGTTTAGAAAATTTAATACTATGTAAGATAAGCACAATACCTTCTGTTTCTCTTTATATTCCAGAGTTCCTAGTAAAATACTGTAATGACATTTTAATAAGCATTTAATGAATTGTGTTCAAATTACTATTCATCTTTTTGGTAAAAAAAAAAAAAAAATCACTGTATTTTCAGTTTTATACCAAATGACATCAAAATGTGAATTTCGGTATCCCTGGGTGGTGCAGCGGTTTGGCGCCTGCCTTTGGCCCAGGGCGCGATCCTGGAGACCAGGGATCGAATCCCATGTGGGGATCCCGGTGCATGGAACCTGCTTCTCCCTCTGCCTATGTCTCTGCCTCTCTCTCTCTCTCTGTGACTATTATAAATTAAAAAAAAAAAAAGTGAATTTCTAGAAGGTATTTTTTTAAAGATTTATTTATTTATTGTGAGGGGGTATGCAGAAGAAAAGAAAGAATCTCAAGGAGACTCTGTGTTGAGTGCAGAGCCAGATATGGGGCTTTATCCCACAACTGTGAGATCATGACCCCAGCCAAAACAAAGAGTCTGATTCTTAACCGACTAAGCCACCCAGGTGCCCTATAATCTATTTTTAATAAAACAAGATATACATGGTGATTTTGAAGAAATTAAAAGATGAAGACAAGAACAATAAAATCATCTATAGTCCTGCTACTAAAGGTAATCACTCTTAACATTTTATGATATAAATTTTCAAAAATTTTATATATATGATCACATACATAAATATATAATAAAAAACAAACATATTTCTGTATATATATATATTTATGTATCTAAAGACATTACTTAATGGTGCTTATCTACATAAAAATGTATAACTTTATAACTTTGTACTCCAAATGGTTTATTAAAATACTTACCTATCAGTAACAGTATAATTTCATTTTATTTTATTTACTTTTTTAAAGATTAATTTTTAATTTTTTAATTCTAATCTTTTTAACTCTCTCTCTCTCTCAAGTGAGAGTGTGCATGTGCAAAAGTGAGCATGAGGATGGAGAAAGGTGGGGTGGAGGGAGGTAGAGAGAGAGAGAGAGAGAGGGAGAATCTTAAGCAGATTCTGCTCTGAGCTCAGAGCCCACCACCAGGCTCAATCTCACAGACCTGAGGTCATGACATGAGCTGAAACTAAGAGTCACATGCTTCATTGACTGTGCCACCCATGCACCCAGAATATTTTCATTTTAAATGTTTGCATTACATTTCTTTTATAGGCATGTTATCAGTATAACTGATGACTTCATGGATTTTAATTTTCCTTACTCCTGTGAAAATTTTGAGAAACTTTTATTTCATACACATTCTTTTTTGAAGTTATATTATTTTCTTACAACATATTTCTAAGTTGAAATTCCCAGATTAAATAATATAGCCATTAGTAAAGCATGAACAAAATTTTGAAGCCATTTTCACTCTTATCAGCAGTTAGAAATTTTAGAGATGTAGTATCCTGCCACAGGCATATAAAAGCAGATTTTCTTTTTCTCTGTCAAGTTCTTCCCAAAATGTATTTAGATTTTGAACTCTATTCTTCCCAAAGAACATCTGCAAATTTTCCACATTTATAATTTCTCACTGACTGAAAACAATTGGTTAGAATTTGTTTTCAAAGCTGTATTAGATTATTTTATAAGTGTTCTCTGATTAGACATCTGAGAATCTGGTATGTTTCTATTTTGTTTCTCTAAGTGAATTTGGATATGGTGTAATTTTTAGGCCTGCCTCAAGAAGATCAAAAGAAAATAACCTTGGCATTTGTTGACTTAGCATAGACCTTATAATCTTTGAAAATTAATTAAAATGCATGATATTGACTTTTCTTAGTTTAAATAATAAGTACTATCCAAATCAAACTGAGAGTCTGAATGGCTGTACTTCACTTAGAAAGGGTAAAGAAAACTGCATCCACAAAGCTGGATTTATTTAAATGAAAAAAAAAAGATAAATTTTGTATTAATTCAGTTAACCACTTTCTGAAGTACACTGTTTTATTTTAATCTAGTGCTATTTCACCCTCTCTTTTTGTCCTGGATGAGGCAATTACTACCCCAGATTGCTACATGGCCTAGGATCACCAGGAAGATTCTTAACACCTCACTTCTCTGGCACAACGTCACAGTCAACAGCATATTAAAATTCCAGTACAGCAACAATGACTAATGTGCAGCAAAGGCCTGGAATTTACTTCCAACTCATTTAATTACAGAAATCAATGAACTCTTAGAGCTGTACCAGGTGAGAGAAAATGAACCTAGCCTAAATGACATTTTGTTTGTGCCATCAAGATAGTTTAAGCAACTCTGCTTCAAGAAATTATTACAATCTACAAGACATCAAATTGGCAAAATGATGATAAGAAAGTCCGAAACATTTGCTTTTGAATAAAATATGTGACACAGGTTTGCAATTACACTAAGTCACAATGAAGAAAAAATTTTTTGACCATGACTCATAGTAAGAAATATCACAATCTATTACACACACACACATACACACACACACCCCACAGTAACAATCAATAAGGGTTTTTGAAGAAGACATAAAAAAGAGTATCATATAGCATAGAGTCTGGCATGTGGTAGATTACCTCAAAAAGTGCTAGTAATAATAAATTATTCTAGAATCCAATCCAGAAATATGTTCTTATGTGAAATCTCACTATAAGGTATGAAGGGAAAATTTTTCTAAAGCAGCAAAAATATCTGATACCACATATTTAGAAACTGACTGAGAAGGGGCAAACAGTGCATGATAGTTAGCAACTAAGTATACAGAAAGCTTCCAAATGTTTAGAAAAAACAATGACAGCGAGCTAGGGTGGTATCATAAGAAGCAATGTTTGGACTGACTGGGACAACAGAAAGAATAGAAAAGAAAAGGGCTTTGGGGATTAATGAAAGATCAAGAAGTAAAACACAGACTTGAGAGTTCTCTAATAGCAGTAAACATGGGAGAAAGAGAAGCACATGCAGATTTTATATCCCGTTAATTAGCCTTCACGGTTTTCTTGGTTATAAAATAGAATGATGATAACCTCTTATAGTTCGTGACTCTTAAAATTTTTAATGCTTTAATATTAAGACATGAAACACTTTGCACAGAGTAATTTTTCAATATTAAATGTTAATATTATCATTATTGTCCTTATTATCTGTATATACATACTACAGTTACACACTTTATTTTGCTTATCTCTCAATTGTTAGGCACTGATCATGTACTCCCCTTCATTGCTGCAATTGCAGCATTTGCCAAAGCAATAGCATTTCAGTAGGTTACTCTTAACATTCAACATGAGCTAATTTCCTTATAGATAAATGGAAACTGCCTTCCAATAGATGGTGGATGCCTAATAATTGCCCTTCAGAGCCATACTGATTCATATACAAAACTCTTCCTCATAATTTTTCTCCAGATTTCCTCCTCCTTTCCTCCCTTTCTTTCTTTCTTTCTTTCTTTCTTTCTTTCTTTCTTTCGTTCTTTCTTTCATTCTTTTTCTTTCTTTCTTTCTTTCTTTCTTTCTTTCTTTCTTTCTTTCTTTTCTTTCTTTCTTTCTTTCTTTCTTTCTTTCTTTCTCTTTCTTTTCTCTTTTCTTTTCTTTTTTTTCTTTTCTTTTTTTTTTTCTTTCTGGTATCTTCTCTTTTCTTTCTAATAGTACTACCATTCTTTCTGACAGCCAAACTACACATCTTGAATAATTTGTCGTTAAGTAGAGTACTGGGGAACATGCACAGGGCAGGACTCTTGTGCCCTCAAATGAAACAGAAATGACAGTCTGAACCATGGACAGTGGCACATACGTGCTGTCCTAATACTATAATCACAAATAAAGCATTTTACCTTTTGGTTTCCTTCATTAAATGCATCTAAAAATTATTCTGATTCTATGCCCAATATTTTAACATGCAGTTATTTAGCAGCAATATATTCATAATCCATAATATATACTTAAAGTTTTTGGTACAAAGTTATAAAAAAAACAATATTGGTCTAAAAAATTCAGTATCTGTACCAGGGATATTCAGTATGATAATGTTTGATGAGCATTATAATACAAGATATACTGAGATCTAATGAGGCCAAAGGATAGAGTAGAAACAGAAATGCCAATCCAAGGTGTGGGCTAATGGTTCAAGTAAAAAACAGATGCTTGAGCTCAGTCTTGAAGAATGTATAGAAGTTAACCAAGGTAACTGTATTAGCTTGCTAGCATCTCCATAACTAAATATTACAGATGGGGTGACTTAAACAACAGAAATTTATTTTCTCACAGTTCTGGATGCTAGATATCCAAGATCAAGGTGTCAGCAGGTTTGATTTCTTCTGAGGCCTCTCGACTTGGTTTACAGATGGCATCCTTATCTTTCTGTTTTCACGTGGTCATTCTCTGTGAACTTACATCCCTGCTATCTCTATCTAAACTTATTCTTTTAAAAAAGGACATTAATCAGATCAGATTTGAACTTGTCCTAATGGTCTCATTTTAATTTAACCACCTCTTTAAAAGCTCTATCTCCAGAGACGCCTGGGTGGCTCTGTGGTTGAGCGTCTATCTTCTGTTCAGGGCATGATCCTGGGGTTCCAGGATTGAATCCCACATTAGGCTCACTGCAGGGAGCCTGCTTCTCCCTCTGCCTGTGTCTGCTTCTTTGTGTCTCTCATTAATAAATAAATAAAATCTTTAAAAAAGGGGGGAGGAGTAAAGGATGGGTTCAAATTTAAGCAACTCTCAACTTAATAGAGTCTGCTATATGCATAAGATGTCATTTACAAACCTAATGGTAACACAAATCAAAAACTGGTAATAGATAAGCAAAAAATAAAGAGAAAGGAATCCAAGTATATCAATAAAATAAGTCAACAAACCACAGGAGATCAAAAGAAGAAATGAACAACAACAAAAAAGAACTACAAAACAACCATAAAACAAGGAATAAAATGGCAGTAAGTACACCTATCAATAATTACTTTGACTATAAATGGACTAAATGCTCCAATCAAAAGACACAGGGTTTCGAAATGGATAAAAATTAAGACTCATTGTTATGCTGCTAACAAGACTCATTTATATCAGAGACACCCACAAAATAAAGTGAAGGAATGGAAAAGTATTTATCATGCAAATGTATGTGAAAAGAAAGCCAAGGTAGCAATCCTTATATCAGACACAATAGCCTTTGTTTACAAAGTCTGTAATAGGAGACAAGGAATGACATCATAGAATTATAAAGGGAACAATCCAAGAAGAGATATATAACAATTGTAAGCACTACGCACCCAAGATGGGAGTACCCAAATACATAAAGCAAATATAAAGGAAGTAATTGATAGTAATGCAGTAATATTTGAGGATTTTAACACCTCACTTACATCAATGGATAGATAATCCAAGCAGAAAATCGACCAGGAAATAGTTGCACTAGATGGATATAACAAATACATTCAGAACGTTCCATCCTAAAACAGTAAATACACATTCTTTTCAAGTACACATGGAACATTCTCCAGAATAGACCACATATTAGGGCATAGAACAAATCTCAACAAATTCAAAATGACTGAAGTTATACCATGCATCTTTTCCAATCCAGTCACAACACTATGACTAGAAACCGGTCATAAGAAAACATCTGGAGGTTACATGGGATATATGGAGGTTAAAAAACATGCTACTAAACAATGAATGGGTCAACAAAAAATTAAAGAGAAAATAAAAAATCACATGGAGACAAATAAATATGAAACACAATAGTCCAGAATTTTGGAGATGCAGCAAAAGCTGTTCTAAGAGAGCAATTTATAGCAAAAAGGCCTACTTCTAGAAGCAAGAAATATCTCAAATAAATACCTAACTTATGTAAACATAAGGGAGCTTGGAAAAGAAGAAAAAGAAAAAAAAACCCAAACCAGCAGAAGGAAGCAAGTAGGAACAGTAAAAAGATGTCTACCCTTACCAATTTCAAGAAGAGGTGGCATTCATATACATGGAACATTATTAAGCCATAAAAAGAACAAGATCTTCCCATTTGCAACAACATGGATGGATCTATAAAGAATAATGCTAAATGAAATAAATCTGTCAGAGACAAATACCATATGATTTCACTCATATGTGGAATTTTTTTTTTTAAATGTTTATTTATTTATGATAGTCACAGAGAGAGAAAGAGAGAGAGGCAGAGACACAGGCAGAGGGAGAAGCAGGCTCCATGCACCGGAAGCCCGATGTGGGATTCGATCCCGGGTGTCCAGGATCGCGCCCTGGGCCAAAGGCAGGCGCCAAACCGCTGCGCCACCCAGGGATCCCTCATATGTGGAATTTAAGAAACAAAACAAATAAAGATAAAAGACAAAAAAAAGACTCATAAGTATAGAGAACAAATTGATGGTTATCATAGGGGAGATAGGTGAGGGATGGCTGAAATAACTGAAGGGGATTAAGAGTACACTTATGATGAACACTGTATAATGTATAGAATTATTGAATCACTACACTGTACACCTAAAACTAATATAACACCATATATTATTTATACAGAAATGTAAATTTTTAAAAATTTAAAAATTAATAAAAAATTTGAAAAGTAGACAAAATAAAAACCACAACAGTTTATGGGGAAAATAGGGCTAGAATACAACACTTAAAAACATTAACAGTAACACATTAAAAAAGAAAAAGCAACCTAATAAAAATGGTAAAACAGTTTAGCACATCTTAAATATTTAGGAAATACATAAATAGTACAATAAATACTTTGTCTTGAGAAAAATTAGAGTTATTTATAGACATGGACACTGAAAGGGTTGTAGCTTATGAGTTATTATAAAGTAGTAGAAGGATAATTATCTGAAATAAGATAGAAGTTGTAACACCGGGGGGATGTGGGTAGCTCAGCAGTTGAGTGTCTGCCTTTGGCTGAGATCATGATCCCTGGGTCCTGGGATCGAGTCTCACATCAGGTTCCCCACAGGGATCCTGCTTCTCCCTCTGTCTATGTCTCTGCCTCTCTCTCGGTGTCTTTCATGATAAATAAATAAAATATATATATATATTTTTAAATAGGCTGTAACACCAGATGTGTATGAGACATAACACACAGAATTCAGATACCTGGTCAATGTATGAAATGTCTGTATTTTATGCATCATGCCACTTGCTTCTTTTAGGTTTCAGTTGTCTGTGCTCACCTGGCATTTTGCAAGGACAATATTGCACATAAGCAAGCATGAAATTTATGCTTAAAATTGTTCTCTGATTTATCCATTGTGATGGAATAAATCTGTTTCAAAACAAGTGATATAGCAGAACTGACTATACATCAACACAAAAATTTCAAGCATCCATAATGTTAGGTATTCGCTGAGCTTAGAGGATAGAAAGGAATGTAAAACATAACCTCTGCCCTCAAGGGGCTCACAGTCTAGCAAAAATAGGCCAGTAAGAAAGAAAAACTACTACACCATACAGCATAATGCTTTAAAACTGTTACCAGAACAGTATGGTATTGTTGGAGCTAAGTGTGAATGTCATTGGGGGCGTGTGATTTGAGGAAAAGTTCTGGAGGACATAACAGGGAGAAATCCACTACCTGGATTTGTATTTCAGTTCTGCCACTTTATTGCTTTGTGATATTGGGCATGCTGTCAGTGTTCTGTGCCTCACTTTCCCCATCCACAACAACTGATGATAATGATATTAACTATTAAAGACTAGAGGGAAAGAATAAAAGGAATTATCCTATGTAGAATGCTTAGAAAAATGCTTGTTTACAAACTGATTAAACATTCAATTAGCAGCCAGTATAATTACTATCAATAGCATCATCATTATTATACATTGGATGTTATCATTATTACTACTATGGATGAACTAGAAGGTCACACAAAGGAGTTTGACATCCTTCCTGGAAGCAATGGGAAACCAGCACAGGAATTTAAGTTGGGATATCACAACATTATGTTTTATAATAGAGCTCTGATATTAGTAATATGGATAGGAGATAGGTAAAAAGGGAAGCCAGCATATCTCCTACCAATCCAAGGGAGAGTTTAGAAAGAACAGTTATAGGCAGATGAAGAGAAGGGAACATATTACAAAGACATGAGATGAAACCTCTAGGCCTTTATAATCGCTTGATTATATCCTGACCTCAAGGGAAAAGGAATCTGCAATGAGTCCCAGATTTCTGTTTAACTAACTCAGTATCTCACAAGACTAGGAATATCTCACAACACTAGGGATACAGCTGGAAAAAAAATAGGCTTGAAGAGGAAAACTGCAAATTAACTTTTGGATTTATAAAAATTGAAGTGCCTGTATGACAACACAACAAATAATTAAAAATAAAGATCTTTATTTCATGAAAAAGTTCCAGGCTGGAAATCTGGAGATCATGCACAGTATCAGCATTGTATAAATATGTAATACCAGCACTATAGTCATGAGAATGAGTACATTTTATTTTCATGTGGACAGTGTGCTTGACTTCATTTCTTTATCATAAGCCTTTATTTTAGTTCCTAGATTCTACCCCAAAATAATGTCAAGCTGCTTCCTTCTAATCTATAGATCAAGAAATTAAAAAAGAAAGAAAAATAAACTTCACTGGTGATAGTAAGACTATAAATCTAAGATAGATATAATATATCTATCAAGTATTTTCTCCCACTCCCCCCCATGCTTCTTATTGATACCAGTAAAACTGTAATATATACTACTCTCTTCTGTGTGCCAACAAATATGTCACCTTCATGAGGACCCTCTGCCATTACCTCTACTTTAATGGCTTATTCTCAACTGATTAAACTGTTCTGAAGGCCCAAATCACATGCTCTCGCTCCCATTCAATTTTTAAGAGTGGCTGCAACTTTTTATAATGTCTCTATTCATCTCAGCCTTTGTCTCTTGGCTTCCTATTTTGGAAATATTTGTTATTAATTACTTTTCATTCATTAATATTAATTAATTTTCATTCATTAATATTATCTAATTAATGAATGAAAATGAATACTTTTCCACTTGAGGTACTATTAGAAAGAAATGGTAGAGATAGCAGTGAGGGAAACAAGACAATATGTGGAAGCCATCACTTAGAAAAATTTTAATAAAAAATCAGGTAGTTTTTATAAATGATTTTTCAAAGAATAAAATAGTAGCTCCACAAACCTTAGGTTTCTCAAAAAATGATGGCATGATTGCTAACCATTGGGAGATTTTTAAAAAAATAACAATAACTTTTCATAAAATTTTTATTGATTTATTTTTCAAAATTGCTGAGCTTAAAATATATCAGGGGGGAAAATAAAACCAAAACACAAAGAATACACATCCTATTCAAGGAATCACAAATTTCCTACTTGATTCAGTTTGGGTTATGGGAAGAGAGAAAAGAAGAAAAAGTCCTGGATGATTGACATTTTTGTCCATCCTCGGTTATCTTTCAGTTGAAATGGAAAAATTGAGAGGAAATAAAATTTTGGATGAAAGAGCTAAATTTTAGGCATATTGTGTTTAATATCAATAAATATCTAAATGGAAATGTCTAATAAGTAATTGGCTATATACTGTAGTACACCATGAGCAGGATAACAGGAGCATCTATCAAATGTATAGACTATTGTTTAGAACTTAGATCAATAAAAGGTTTTTGGTGGAGAAATATTTAACCATGACCTAATGTAGAACTGTTAGGATATGGTCATAATAAAAAGCTGATTCAATTTTTGTTTCCTTAATATGCTTTCTGTAGACATTACAAAACCTCTCTATATCACTATTAGTCCAGTCTGAGCAAGGCATGGACTATATGGGCATAGTATTCAGGAACAAGCAGAGCTATTTTTGATACATTTTGAAGTATTTACATAGTATTTAAAGCCAGGAGGCTATAAGACCAAGCATAGAATATGAGGATAGAAAATGTAAAGCAACAAGAACTGAGCCCTGGAGCAGCATTCTGCTTTAAGAAATCTGGAGCAGTGGAGGAATGAGTAAGAAAAATTAAGAAGTGACTAAATGAGGTAAATACAAACATAAACAAACAAAAACACAAAATGAATGTGGAATTCTGAAATCCAAGTAAAGAAAGTGAAAAGAAGGAAATCATGGTCACATTATAGTTAAGTGAAGATTAAGAACTGACCCTGAATTTAGCAATGTGGTATAACTGGTGACCATGAAATGACATTGCCATCATGACCCACTGCCAGGTGGGGAATGAGAACTTGAATGGGAAAAAAGAAAAAAAAAGAAGAAGAAATAATTGGAAAGAGGACTTGGAGAAAGTAAGATAGAAAAATTTTTCCAAGGAGTTTTGCTCTCAAGAGTAATAAAGAAACAGAGGTGCAAGCCTTTAGTGAAGTAGAGTCAAAAGAATGTTTTTATTATAGCTTATGAAATTGAGAGGAATTATAGAATCTTGTTTGTTTTCTACGTATCTGAGATGAAGGCATTTATTAGAAAAGATTATCATCTCAATATGAGGTATTTATTTGCTTCTATAAACTGTTTCTGAGATTGTACATGAAACGTAAATAAACTCTTCATTCCAAAGACATATATTGCTTAATTGCATAATGCAATTGCACAATTGTTAAGCAGATTAGCACTACTATCACTGGGTCTGAATATAAATCCTCACTCTACTGAGAGGATCCTTAGCAATTCGGAAAAGTTAATTAACTACTCTTTGGTACAGGTTCCATCTCTAAAATAGACTTATTTTAGCTATCTCATAGTGTTACTATGAAATTTGTAAGACAATGAGCCAAAAGCTTTTATTATAATGTGTGAAAATCCATTAGCAATTAATAAATATTAAAATCATTTGTTTTAATATTGATAGCACAAAGAATGTTTTCCTACAGGACTTTTAGTTCACATATATAACATGTTGATTTACTGGGTCTTACTGTTAAGTGTGCATATTCTTGAAATCTGTTATTAATGGATATTTTTAGCCACTAGGTAAACTGCTTGGATTTCATATGAAAAATACCTGTCAAAAAAAAAAAAAAGGAAAAATACCTGTCATTAGAAATATAAAGAATCTTCCTCAAACTTCTAAAAGTTATCTATCAGAACAAAACAGAAAATTTTACTCCTAAATATAGACCATTTAAAGCATTTTCTTTAAAATGAGAAATACTAAAGGATGCCTACCATTATTATTATTGATCATATTCAACATGCAATGTCTTAGCCAATGAAACATAACAAGAAAAATAGGTAAAAGTTATAAGGATATAAAGAAAGAAACCAAATTGCCATCATTTTCGAATGACCTAGAATCATCTAGGAGAGTCATTAAAAATTTAGATTCAGAGATTCTCAGTAAGTCTGAATTTCTCAGGCACCATTTATACTGACTTAATCTGTTTCCTGTATATGGTCATATTTTTGTTAAAGAAACAAAAATGGAATGAATATGACATTAATTTTTTGTTTTAAAATATGGACACTTTGATTAATATAAAGTGGAAATTTCGGAAATTAGATTCTCTTAAGGTTTGTTGTTTGTGCTTACTATAGTTTGTTTAGTGACTCTTCTGAATGTATTCTAGAATGTTTGCATGTTGTATATGTTCTCTGAAGTCTCTGTTCTATTGGCTGAATGGTTAACTAACGACTGGACAAATGTTTCTTTATTTTTTTTTTTTAATTTTTATTTATTCATGATAGTCACACAGAGAGAGAGAGAGAGAGGCAGAGACACAGGCAGAGGGAGAAGCAGGCTCCATGCACCGGGAGCCCGACGTGGGATTCGATCCTGGGTCTCCAGGATCGCACCCTGGGCCAAAGGCAGGCGATAAACCGCTGCACCACCCAGGGATCCCTCTTTAAATGACTAGAACCAAAAAAAATTTCCAGTCTTCATCAATGGGCTCTGTGTCTGTGTTTGGGGCATATCTTTAACAATCTGCAACACAGTTGACAACTCTGCCTTAGCTTTTGCTTCCTGCTTCCTTTGAGCCTCAAGGTTTGCAGGAACTGAGGTCTTAAGATCTTCTTATACCTCTCGTGGGCCCTGAACATATAGCTTTGAACATGGGTGAAGCCTTCTAGATTCCCAGGAATACATTGGGACTTTTTAAAATCCTTAAGAATCTATCTCATTCTCAGACTTTCTTCTCAAACTTTCTGGCTAATCTGTTGTTTGCTCTAAATGTTATCTATTGCATCAGGCAGCAGCAACCTAAGATATTAGCCTATAAACTTCAGTATATCTGCAACCCCATGTTTACTGCAGCATTACTTACAACAGCCAAGATATGTTAACAACCTATGTGTCCATCAATAGATGAATGGATGAAGAGGGTGAAGGGTATTATTCAGTCATAAAAATGAAAAAAATGTCCTACCATTTGTGACAATATAGTTGGACCCCAAGGGCATTATGCTAATAAAATAAGGCAGACAGAGAGAAAGAGAGATACTGTATGCATGATCTTGCTTAAATTTAGAATCTAAAAAACAAACAAACAAAAAACCAAACAGAACAGATTGGTGGTTTCTAGACACAGGAGCAGGGGCAAAGGGTTGAAGAAGTGGGTGACAGTGGTCAAAAGGTACAAATTTCTAGTTATCAGATAAATAATTCTGGAAATGTAATGTATGGCATGGTGACTACTAAAAAATAAAAGCAATTTTAAAATAAGAGAAAGAAAGGAGATACAGCCATACATTAATGTTATGGGATGAATTGTGTTTCCCTTAACACAAATGTTGAAGTATATAGTATATATCCTGGTACCTCAGACTATGACTATATTTGGCAACAACATCTTTAAAGAGGCAATTAAGGTAAAATTAGATCACAAAGGAGTGCCTTAAATCCAGAGAAGAGATAATTAGATGAGCAACACACAGAGAGATGACTGTACAAATCATAGGGAGAAGGTGGTTATCTGCAAGGCCAAGAGAGAGGCCTTGTGAGACTCTAACCTACTGACATCTTGACCTCAGACTTCCAGCCTCTAGAATTGTGAGCAAATAAATTTATGTTGTTTAAGCAACCCACATTGTGGCATGCTGTTATAGTAACCCTAGAAAACTAGTAATTAATGATTTTATTTTATTTTAATGATTTTAAAACATGGTGAAAAGCAAAATAAAAACATGGATCGTTAAAAGACAGTCATTTAAATGCCAGCTCTGCCACTTACTAGGTCTGTGAACACTCTCAACTCCAGATTCCTAATTTGTAAATGAAGATAAAAATCGTATTTTACTATAATATTGCCTGCAAATTATTTTCTGATGTCCTAGATGCTGTGATGTGGTGGCATTTAATAGTTCTGGCAGTAATGGTAGCATTGGTAGTAGCGTGGCTAAGGAAAGTGTTTATAAAAATTATGTACTTTTGTGTTTTTCAACTTTCCTACAATGATCATGCTTAACTTTTCTAATCAGGGCAAAGAAGCCAATGAATGCTATTTTAAAATATATTAGTTTTAAGAATATTTAGACAAATTCTCTTTAGTTAATCATTTGTAAAAAGTGTCATGTTTTGAAACATATCGGTCAATGACCACAAGAAACAGACCTATAGTCACACAAGTTAGCAGCAAGGGAAAGCACACACAAGAGGAGTTTTGAGTATTTTGGTAAAAGGGGGTTGGGAGGGGCTCATTATTGGACTTAAACACGTGCAAGGTGATTTTAGAAGGGCTGATGGGAATAGTGCCGTAAAACACTATTAAAATGTAGCTAATACGCTCCATGAACAGCAGCATTCAACACATATTACAGCAACAAGCAAGCAGATTCCACCTTAGAAATGGTTCAGAAATTCACATGCATCCTTAGCTGACTGATTGAAATAATCACATTTAAAATATTTAGAATTAATTTTACTCCACTCAGATAGCAATCTTCGGCTACAGGTTATATAAACCAAAATGTCCTGTTCTATACTTAGGTCTGCTCTTTTATATTGCTTTAAATTTTTAAAGAAATTATATTGCATGGATATGGTTATTTGTGCATATTTTTTAACAATGCTGAATCTGTATGAATAATGTAAACTCTGAGTTTTTTTTTTTTTAAATCAGATTTTAGCTTGAGCCTTTGACTAATGTACAGTAAATGCCAAACTCCTTGACAGGGATGTTTTTGTAAGTTAATTTCATAAGACTTTTCATCTTTTAAGTGATGCTTCAGGTTTTGTTTAGTTGTTTGGCCATGGGGTATGGAGTTGTTACTGAAACTTGAAGCTATTTGTGGTTATGTATGTTTCTCATTAAAACAAAACAAAACAAACAAAAATCAGTTTTTGATCAGTTCTGGATTGGGTGCTATCAGGAAGCAACAGGCAATTCTGTGATTGGGTATCTTGGCACACTGAAGCCACAGGTGGGATAATGTGTAACGAGTGGTTACTGATGAAGAAATACTAATCACTCATGTTAGCCAGAAGAGGGGGGTGTTTAGTCATTTTTGTGCTCCATGGTATCCTTTCATCTAAGTTTCATCACAGAGTCTCTGTGTCACTGTCATGTTTCTCCAGGGTCACATGTGGCTTTGTCTCAATACTGTTTATATTCTGTGGAATTTTTTTTTGCCCATGCTTAGTTCAGAAACACCCCAGCCTGGCTCTCAGCTTCTAGCTACCAGCTGCCAGTGACTTTGCTTTTGAATTGTTTTATTGAGAATATATTGTATAGTCTGGACACTGCTGATATGGATGCCCCAGAAGGAGTTGTAGCACCACACTCTCAATCCCTTAGATGTTTTTTGTAGCCAATAATCTGTAACAAATAGACATCCTTGGTTGGCAAACATATTTCTGCATAATTGGTTTTCAGACATAGTTTTTGAGTAAATAATACTATGATATCAAAATTTTCTTCATCAAAAATAGGATTAAAAAGATTTCCCCTTTGCAATTCCTTGCATTCTCTATGAGGAACTGACTCCCACTCATTTAGAGCCTAAAACAGAGCCCCTCCATAAAAAGCAGGGGGGTAACAGGTAAAGTTCCAATTAGGTGTTATTTCTTGGGCCACATGAGAAAGATTTAACATGTTGGGCAACTCTAAATTTTAACCAATAAATGGCTTTCAAATAAAATGCATTAAATGTTTTGCTTGCAGGGGAGAGGTTCTTGAGTGTGGCGACTTTCCAGTGCTCCCCACTTGTTCTTCAGGCTACATATGCCAGGAGAAGCTTGGAGAAGGAGGTGAAAGAGAATCTCATGACCTTGTCTAATTGCTTCTGGGTAGACACGTGGCTGCCCTACTGAGATCTCCCATGCTTATGTGTTGGGGTGCAGGTGGGCAATGAGAGACAAAAGGACCTTCAGAGAGGGGATGCTTTAAGCTACTTTCACACAGTAAGAGACAAAGTTTTCCCATTTTCTGCTTATCCTAATGGTGGTCTGGGATACAGAAAAGCTTCAAAAATTAAGAAGACTCACACAAGGCCTCATGGGGAAAAAAAAAAAGCACATAATGAAAAGAGGCAATTTTTAAAAGTCACAATCAGAGGAGAGAGATACTGAGCTTGCAATTATGTGCCAGAGAAAGTTGAACTGGGAAGGGCCTGAATTCACAGGAGGGAAGTACCCAGCTAAGGACGCCACTAATGAATTCAAAAGGCTGTTCTTGCTTCGAAATGTCAGAGAATAAGAACCAGTTAAATCTTATAAGGGGAAACACAAAAAACCTCAGTGACTAATGATGACAATGATATTTTGAGTCATTTAGATATTGACTTAGAGGACTTTTTTATTGGAATAAAAAAAACCATAAATGCTTGCTTCTCGGGTTAATAGATTTGGGTTAAAAATCCCTATGAAGGTTCTATAAATCAAATAATTGTTTAATCTCTAAGGTAAAGAATTAAAACCCTTGGATAGACTGACCTCAGTGAAGGGCAGCCAATGCACAGAGTCATTACACTGAGGAAAAGAGATCGTGAAGTAAGGTTATTGTATAGAGTAATTCAGAAATAAGATAGTGACATTTTGTGCCTTCTGAAAGCACTGGCTCCCTGAAATCCCAAATGCCTAGAATATGCTACCTCAGGTAAAATACAAGCAGAAAAGCTCCAGAGTAGTTTTCAGAGGACCAGTTCCATTCTGAAAAATGATTCACTAAGTGAAAATTGATCTCTTTAGTCTTAGACATTGCTGTTGTTCCCATGAAGGAACAAGACAGAGAAGTTAAACAACATGAAGATGCATGACCATTCTTCCCAAAAACCTTGAGCTTTATTTTCCAGGGTTCCCAGCTATTCTTTTCTGCTCTATTTATCTCATCTCCGGGGAACCTTCCCCAAATACCTAAGGTACACAGCTACCTGTGAGAAACAGTCCCTCTCCACTATTAAATTGTGCTTTGGGGAAATGCTATGTTTAAAGACATTCACATTGAGGTATAACTAAACAAAATAGGTGCAAACAGTATTCCAACAAGTGGAAAACTTTTGTAAGGTTGAGGAATAAAGCTGTAATGGGGGGTTTCAGATAGGAACCATTAGGTAGGGCTGATTTGTGGTACCTGTATCTGAAATCCCACTAGCATTTACATGTTCTCCTGTCCTCTATGACAGGCTAGCTCCCTTCCCAGTTCCTGAGAGGCCCATTTTAAATTTGAATGGGGTAAATGAGTTCAGCCATAATAGCCCCTCAAGGCATGTTCACAGATTTAAAAAACTTTCTCTGATTAAGAATAAAGTCACGGGAACTGAAGACTATTGGATGCAAAGCATGCCTAGGCACAATTAGGGAGGAGAAAATTGGAAAATTAAGCAAAATGGTAATAGAACTCAGCAAGACATTTCAGATTACGGATAAAGTTAAAACAAACAGGAGGAAAAAAGTCGAAAAGGGAAACTGCTGGGAAGTGATTGTAGCTCTGAATTTGACAAAAATGACTCAAATCCAAGAAGCCAACTCTACTGCCTTCAATTTGAAATTTCCAGCCACAGCCCAGAGAGTGATTTAGCAAGGAGAAAGATACCCAACTGGACCAAAAAGGGTGCGTAGGGACCAAAAATGGTAGATGTTAAGATCAGTTTGTATCCAGGTGCTCCAACAAGTCATATGCAAGTCAGGAGCCAAGTTGAGGGCAGGTTCTAAACCCAAAAGGAGACACAAAGCACTGAACCAGCTGGCATCACAGGAATTGAATACACAAAGTTCTTTTGTTCTCTTCCCTTCTGAGATGACATCCATTTGAGACCAATGACCTTTAAGTTCTTCCTGATGTAATACCACTATTGGTCCTATGATCTCTGAGTTAGGCTGTTGCTGAAAATAAAAATGAACAAATGGAACTCTTGGTTACTGGAGGATGAGAAAGGCAGAAGAGTCCCTGATCCTCACTGACAGTTGTTGTGCCCAAGATTGCGAATCCGAGAAACCACCAAGGAGCCGACACCAATGCAAACACATGAGGGTTTATTTACAAGCTCGAGCTTGGGTCCAAGTATACCCGACACAGTGGAGCAGGGACTTGGACCCTGAGGTGGGTTTCAGCTGAGTTTTATGGGCTGGTCTAGGGGACCTCCAGAAGGGGTGGAGGAATTTCTCAAGTTCTGTATACATTCTGATATGGGGCTTTCAAGGGAATTGAGTTCTGTTCTCATTCTGATATGGGACTTCCTGCCATGGGCGTTGAGCTCTGTTCTCAGTCTAATATGGGGCTTCCTGCCACTGGCTTGGGCTCTGTTATTCTAATATGGGGCTTTCTAGGACGTTAAGCTGTAAGCTGGTTTTTTTTTCCTGTAACTGAAGTAATGTAAATTTCAGCTCTTATTCAGAGGGGCCTGGGATGGCTGTACTTGTGCTAACGCTGAACTTAAAGTGGAATGGCCTTAATTTTCTCGGCCTCCACAGCAGTAACTAACACTGCAACAGCACACTAAAATCTATCCCATAAGTATTTTTGAGTGTCTATTACAGCCACCATCCTAGGGCTATAAAGATGGGCGAGCAAAAATTAAAAAAAAAAATGACATAAGAGTGACTCCCTCTATTTCAGTCCAAAACAAGCTTTAGGGGGAGATTTAAATACAGCATTACAGGAGGACACAAGGATGGGTTACTTCTGAGTAAAGGAGATGAAGAATAGTTTCAGGAGAGTGATTAAAAAGATGATGGGGAGAGTAAGCCTCATCATGCTCTCATTTCTTCTGTTCTCACCCTTCTTCCTCCTCTCCTCCTTTTATTAAAAAAAAAAGCTATCGGGAACCCTAGGTGGCACAGCGGTTTAGCGCCTGCCTTTGGCCCAGGGCGTGATCCTGGAGACCCAGGATCGAATCCCACGTCGGGCTCCTGGTGCATGGAGCCTGCTTCTCCCTCTGCCTGTGTCTCTGCCTCTCTCTCTCTCTCTCTCTCTGTGACTATCATAAATAAATTTAAAAAAAAAAAAAAAAAAAAAAAGCTATCGACTTAAAGAGGGTGCACATTATGAATAAAGGATATACTATGGGATCTTCTAATTAGTGTCATTTCCCATCATTTTGTATCAAATAGAAGGAATAAATAAGAAATTCAGTATCTGTGTTTTATTTTAATCTAAAGGCATTTTATATCAAGAATACCTCAATCTAAAAATTCATCAATTCTACAAAGACAGTGACTTTGGGTAAAGCAACTGTGATTTTGAAGGGATCTGAATGATTATCACAACCCTGGACTTCAGAGGCAGTGTTTTCTGAAAACAAAAGCAAACAAGTAAATAAATAAAAGGAAAACCTAGCAGAGTGCCTCTAAACTGCTGCTCAGCATGTTCAGCCTGCTTACCTAGCCAAGCATTCCTTGCATCAGGCCCCCTATTGGTTTTATTTAACAAGAGAAGTACTTCTATTCAGTTTGGCATGCCTTTAGTGATTGTTGGTTTAAGGGGAATTCAACAGAACCAGCAGGATGGACTGCTCACAGTCCTGATTCAATGTTGTAAGATTAAAGAGTTAATACTGAAAAAACAACATCTTCAGAAAAAAATCCATTATTTTTAACCAAATTGACAGTTGTATATTTCTTCCATTTTTTAAATTGCTTCATTTAAAGGGAAAATGCTTATGGACATTATTAAGGATATTGTTTATCATAACAGCATGTAATTTACAGAAAAGAGTATACAAACACTTTGAAAGCTGGATCATTTTTTACCTGAAAAATAGTAAAACTAATTATATCATAATTGAAATTACTAAGCATTTTTTAAATGCAGTCTTTCTACTATCCTCCTTTAATATCTTCCTTTCCTGTTCCTGCTACATTCGTTTTCTTTTAGATACTCTAATTACTCCATTTACCTTATTGGTGAATGAGGGGCCCTTCACCCAAAACAGTGTGAGATTGCTGAACACATGACACCCAACACTGGACAGATGATAGTGGCAGCAGTTTACTAGAGAGGAGGACACTGCACTCTCTCTAAAGAACCAAGGAGAGTAGGGAGGTGTGGTGAGGTGAAGCTTTTTTTTTTTTTAAAGATTTTATTTATTTCTGAGAGACAGAAAGAGAGAAAGAGAGAGGCAGAGACATAGGCAGAGAGAGAAGCAGGCTCCATGCAGGGAGCCTTATGTGGGACTTGATCCCAGGACTCCAGGATCATGCCCTGGGCCAAAGGCAGGCATTAAACCACTGAGCCACCCAGGTGTCCCAAAGCATTTATTTACCAGCAGGAACTGTGGTAGTCAGGCTCTGTAATATTCAGAGGGTGGAGTGCAGCTGGGCTAGCTGAATTCCAGGTAAAAAGTCTTTCTCACTGGGTGGGTGATAACAGGTAAAGGTAAGGAAACTCATGGCTGAGTTTTGTGACCCCACGAAACCCCCCAAACTCAAGACAACACATGGAATTTTTAAGTCTTGCCATACACATTTCTACATGTGTATCCTTTGGCTGCCCATGGTTCCCGGGCACTGTACATTTGAAGCTTGACCTTCTAAGAGAATGTGTCATGCTCTGATACCAGAGTTTTATTACTTGTAAAACTAAATTTTCCTTCATTTTCAAGGGGAAATGTATAAAAAATTCTCATGAAGGTAGTAGTTTGCTATCTTACCTATGCAATTCATAAGGGAATAACTTCTAGTGCTTTAAAAATTACACATATCCTGGCATTCCCACTCCAGAAATTCTGATAGCCTTGAGATATGCCCACAGTTGTGTCTCAACAAAATACCCCTACATCCCTCCTACAGTAATTGATAGACACCATAGTCAGAAAAATCAGTGAAGATACAGTGGAACACTACCACCAGTCAAGTGGATCTAATTGATATGTATAGAATACTTTATCCAATGACAGCTGAAAACACCATTCTTCTCCAGTGCAAATGGAAGATTTGCCAATATAGACCATATTCAGGGCAATAAAACATACCTAAACAAGTTTAAAAGAATACATATTATACCAGAGTATGTTCTCATATTGCAACGGAATTAAACTATAGTCAATAACAGAAAGAGGGATGGAAAATCTCAAAGTATATGCGGATTAAACATCACACTTCCAAATGATGCATAGGTAAAAGAAGTCTCAAGATAAATTTAAATATATTCTGAACTAAACAAAAATGAAAGTACACCTTATTGAAAAGTGGGAGATGTAATGAAAGTGGTGCTTAGAGGGAAATTAGCACTGAAAAAAAAGAAAAAAAGCTCTAAAATCAATAATTTAAGACTCCACCTTAGAAAAATAAAGGAATAGAAGTAATATAAGTCTAAAGCAAGTAGAAGAAAATAAAAATCAGAGAAGAAATTAAAAGAGGATGTCAGTAGAGAAAAATCAGTGAAACAAAAGTCATTTCTTGAAAAACACTAATAAAATCTATACACAGGCAGCTTGTGTGGCTCAGTGGTTTAGCACTGCCTTCAGCCCAGAGCCTGATCCTGGACACCTGGGATCGAACCCAGGTCAGGCTCCCTGCATGGAGCCTGCTTTTCCCTCTGCCTGTGTCTCTGTCTCTCTCTGTCTTTGTCTCTATCTCTCTCTCTGTCTCTCATGAATAAATAAATAAAATCTTAAAAAAAAAAATCTATACACTTCTAGCCAGGCTAATCAAGAAAACAATAGAAATGATAAAAATTATTAACATCAGAAATAAAAGAGAGGTTTTTTTTTTATTTTTAAAATTTTTATTTATTTATGATAGTCACAGAGAGAGAGAGAGAGAGAGAGGGGCAGAGACATAGGCAGAGGGAGAAGCAGGCTCCATGCACCGGGAGCCCGACGTGGGATTCGATCTTGGGTCTCCAGGATCGAGCCCTGGGCCAAAGGCAGGCGCTAAACCGCTGCGCCACCCAGGGATCCCGAGAGGTTTTTTTTTAATTCCATAAACACTGAAGGAATAATTAACTGTCTACCCACAAATTGTATACAAGTTTCCTTTGTCTATATTGGCAAATCTTCCATGTCTTTCCAACTGTAAGACATCAACTACCAAGACTTAACAAAAACAACAAAATAACCTGAATAGCTCTATATGAATTAAAGAGATTGAATCCATAATTAATAACCTTCCAAAAAAGGGAGCACCAGCTTAAGATGGTTTCACTGGTGAATTCTACCAAGTATTTTAGGAAGAAATGTTATAATATCTCTATATTTTATTCTTTTCCATAAGATAGAAACAGAGAACATTTTATAATTCATTCTGTGAAATCAGTTTTACTATAATACCAAAACCAGTTCAAGACACTACAAAAAAGGAAAGCTATAGACCAATATCTCTCCAGACCACAGATATAAAAATTATCAACAAAACATTATCAAATTGTACCAAAAAATGTGTAAAGGAATTATATGTTTGACCAATGAGATTTGCTCCAGACAAGCAGAACTGCTTCTACATTCAAAAGTCAGTTAATTTAATCAATTGCATCAGCATGCTAACAAAGAAAAAATTCATATGAGCAAATCATTTGACACAGAAAAAACATTTGACAAAATTTAATAACATTCATGATAAAAACTCTCAGTAAACTAGGAATAGAGGGGCCTTTTGTAACTTGATAAAGAACATCTGAAAGAAACCTAACATATTGGATGAGAAAAAACTGGATGTTTTTTTCCCCCTAAGACCAGGAACTAGGTAAGGATGTTTGCTTCTACCACTCCTATTTAAAATTGTACTAGAAGTCCTAGCTAGTACAATAAGACAAGGTAAATAAAATATATATAGATTAGAAAGAAAGAAACGTATTTGCACATAACATGATTATCTATACAGAAAATCCCACTGAGGGGCACCTGGGTGGCTCTGCGGTTGAGCAACTGCCTTCGGCTTAGGGCGTGATCCTGGAGTCCCAGGATGGAGTCCCACATCAGGCTCCCTGAATGGAGCCTGCTTCTCCCTCTGCCTGTGTCTCTGCCTCTCTCTCTCTGTGTCTCTCATGAATAAATAAATAAAATCTTAAAAAAAAAAAAAAAAAGAAAAAATACCACTGAACTAAGGAAAAAATCTCTGGGAAGTAGCAATTGTAGCAATTTTTAACAAGGTTGCACAATACAAGGTCAATAAACAAAATGCAATGGCTTTCCTATATAACAGCAATTAACAATTTAGGAGAAAATATTTACAAAACATATATCTGATAAAGTACTTGTATCTAAACTGCAAATATTTCTAAAATTCAGCAACAAAAACACAAGCAACCCAATTTACAAATGAGCAAAAGTTTGAACCCTAAGGTAAACTATAGATGCTGGGTGATAATGTTAATATAGGTTTATCTTTGGCAAATAATGTACCATTCTGATAAGCAATATTAATAACAGTGGTGGCTATGCATATGTAGTATCAAAGGATACATGGGAAATCTCTGTACCTTTCCCTTACTTCTTTTGTAAATCTAAAACTGCTCTTAAAAAAAGTGACCTGGGACACTTAGGTGGCTCAGTCATATAAGCAGCTGCCTTAGGCTCAGGTTATGATCTCAGGGTTCAGGGATCAAGCCCTGAGTCTAGGCTCCCTTCCAGTGGGGAGTCCGCTTCTCCCTCTCTCTCTGCCACTCCTTCTACTTGACAGCTCTCTCTATGTAAAATAAAGTTTTAAAAAATTTAAGTCTTTAAAAAATGGGCAAAAGATCTGAATAGATACTTCACAAAGAAGATACACAGATAGCAAATAAGAATCTGGAAAGACGTTCAATACCATCTATCATTAGTGACTTTCAAATAATGCAACAATGAGATACCACTACACACACCTATTAGAATGGCTAACCTCACCCTTCTCAAAAAAGACAGTGCCAAATTCTACCCAGAATTCTGAGCAAGAGGAATTCCCATTCATTGCTGATGGAAATGCAAAATGATGCTGCCATTTTGGAAGACAGTTTGGCAGCTTCCTAGCAATGTAAACATAGTCTTACCATGTGCTCCAGCAATTATGTCCCTAGATATTTTTCCAATTGAGTTGAAAACTATGTCCGCATAAAAACCTGTACATGAATGAGTAGAGTACTTTTACTCATAACAGCAAAAAAACTGGCAAAAACCAAAATACCCTTAAATAGGTGAGTGGATAAACAAACTGTATTATATACATACAATGAAATTTTATTCACAATAAAAAGAAATGAGCTATCAGGTCACAAACAATCAAACAAAAAGCCTGGAAGAACCATCTTTGGTTATGGTGACTTTCTCTATTGTTTATTTTCTATTCCAATAAGTTACATTCCTGTCTTTATTATTTCCTTATCTCTAATTATTTGGGAGCTGATTTTCTCCTTTTTCTGTTTCTTACAATGAAATCATAGAACATTTATTTTACTTTTCTTTTCTAATATAAATCTTTAAATTTATCAGTTTCTCTCTTTCTCACTGCTCAAGTTGTATCCCACAAATCTTGTTTTGTTGTGTTTGAAAGCATGTGTGGCCAGGTACTCAGATGAGGACCTAGACTATCCTACCCAGTAAGCCACCTATGGACAGTATGAGGGAAATCTAGAATCTCTAGGAGAGAGATGAGTATTAAATAGAGCCTTAGGAGCCAGTTTTCGTGACAGGAACTTTGCTTCTCTACTAACCCTCCGTTTGTAAATTTTCTCAGGAAACAAAAACAACCAGAATCCTGGAGCAGTTCTTTGCAAGAGAGATGAATTTAGACTATCAACTCAGGAAATCAGAATGCAAGGGGTGAACTGTAGTCAATTATTATGGAGGGCTTCCCTGAGCTCACCATATCCTCTTCTCAGGACTGAGTTTCTCATTACTCAGCTGCTGGAAAGGCTGTTGCTAAAGGCTCACAGCTGTATTGCTCAATGGAAACTGCCTTCAGACAATGGGACTGCTTTACATTCCCTGAATTTGTGCCTTCTCCCCTGGGGCAGCCTGTATTCTGTATTGGTTGATACAGGGGTGCACAGCCCTAGACCTTCTCTCAATTCAGACCAACTCTGTAGTGTCAACCCCATGACACTGGTTGATGCTGCCTTATGACTACATCACAATTCAATTTCCCCACTGAACAATCCTATTTATCTCATGCATGGAAGTATTGTTCCCTAACAGTATAAGCAAATAAGTCACCTTCACATAAGTCTTAGAATCTTACCTGACCTACGTCAGTAAGTCATACTTCAATAAGAGCTCAAATTTTAAAAAGGAAAACAATGATATCTGATTATAAAAGAGTAGCTTATATCATACTAATTAAGAATAACTACATTACCAAGTATACATTATTTCAGAAAAATATAGGATCAATGATATTATCCTACCAAGGAACATGACCTAAATAGAAGGATCTAAGGACTCTTAATTGGTATGCGTATTAAATATTTATTTGAACATGCTACGTGTGTAAAGGACACCATTAAAGTCAGCACTGTGTGTTAATTGGTGAAGCTGGGTAACTTTCTCTAGGACACTGATAAAATTCAATTTCTTGCTCTGAACAAGCTTCTAGAATCTAAGTTCTTCTGTAGCTGTCACCTTATATAAAGCTCCCTAAGCTTGGACTATTGTCCCAAAGCACTTCCTCATTTATAGTAAATTTTCTGTTTTGTGGACAAAGTCACCCTGGCCTTTGTTGGAACTGACAGCTGTGGGGCTTTTGGGCCAAATGTCATTTTGCTTGTGGGCTAACAAACGAAGACTGGGAGCTATATAAAAAAGCTGTTCTGTTTCAGGCTAAGGTTCAGAACACTCAGCAACTCTTGTCATCACAGGAACCTTCTGTGTTCCAAAGTACACTGCCCCAGTTACATTGGAAATGCAGTGAGCCAGAGGCAAACATGGACAATTAGCAAGTTTTCTTTGATTACATCACATTTCTGGTTTTGCTCATTTACGTTTTTTGTGGAGCTACTTCTTTCTAAATACTCATTGTCTTGATGATGTTCTTGTTTGCTCCACAGCCTCTCACCAAGACTCTGGACTTTTCACTTTCTGCCTTTCTCTCAGATGCCAATTCTACTTACTTAGTTTATAGCAATGATTTGCACTTTATAATAAAAGTGCAGCATATGACCAAGAAATGATAGTTGGTCATGACCATGTGGTACAAGTGGGACAAATCAGTATATCCTGCCTCTGACCCCTTTGTTCAGAGAGGGATAGAATGCAGAAGGACCCGGCACCTATCAATTCTGGATAGCAAAGAGCAACCTTTTTCAGCTAGAATGATTTATCATGGAATTGCAGGGAGAACGTCTTTGAGCAGGGAAGAGCCAAGAGGCTCCAAGCCCCATAATGGAGGGTAGAAGGAGGTACAGGAATTAGAGCCCTATTGTTCTGAAAGGGCAAAGAAGTAACTGTAAGTAACACAAATGTTAGTTGCTTCCTGGAGAATTGTCTCATGTTGTCTTCAAGGGAAATGAATGTTTTCTATTATGTAAGGGGCCTAGGTTATGTGTGACAGAGTTCTAGTCAGGGAATTTGGTAATGTGTTGTCTGAACTATGAAAAGACCCACATTTAAATTTAATCATAGGTCTAGAGCAATCTGCCTCAGAATCAATTGGCCTATGGTTAATCTAAGGGACATTTTGGGTTTATAAAACCCAGAAATGTATTAAGAAACCAAACCGCTCCTTTGTGAGGTTAGGCTTTTGGATGTACAACTAAATGAGGAAACTGGGGAGAATTTCATCCATATACTTTCCATAATTCTACTATAGCACCATCAGGGACTTGCCTTTCCCTCCAAGAAAGTTTATCGTATGTCATCATCTTGGCCTGAAGGCTTGATCTATCCCAGTATACCATGTTTTGTTGTCTGCTTCAGAAAAACAAAAACAAAAGTGTAGATCCTTCAAGCGTATTACAGTAGTAATAACCTTGGGTTATTTATTAGAGGCTAAGTGTCCTACCTCCTTGAGAGATCCTGGAGAAGATACTTGATATAAGAAATAGCATAAATTCTGTAGTTTTACAAAGATTTTCCTTCTTCATCTGGGTCCAAAGGAAAAAGAAGGTTATAAAATGCTGTGTAAAGTATGATTACAAATGTATTTGTAACATTACATAGTCATAGGAAAACACTAGGAGATTCATGAACATAGAAGCTATCTCAAAATATCTAAATTTAAGCTCCTGGAAACTCCCCCTCCTACTATATAGGTGCATATATATACATATGCACACACACCTATAAATAGTTATATAGATACAAACCTATGAATTATAAAAATATATGCAATCTACACTATTAAATAGTACCTTATATGGTCTAATATGTAAACTATATAAAGATATAATCCACAGCCCACTTTCTCACAGGTTAATGGCAACTCTCCTTACACATTTTAGGCCAAAATACTTGAAGTCAACCTTTTCTGTGTTCTTTTTTTTTTTTTTAATTTTTTTATGATAGTCACACAGAGAGGGAGAGAGAGAGAGAGAGTCAGAGACACAGGCAGAGGGAGAAGCAGGCTCCATGCACCGGGAGCCCGACGTGGGATTCGATCCTGGGTCTCCAGGATAACGCCATGAGCCAAAGGCAGGTGCCAAACCGCTGCGCCACCCAGGGATCCCTGTGTTCTCTTTCTTATTCTTGACATCTAAACAATCAAAGAATATTGCTGTCACAGAATTCAAATTATCAGGATATGACCTAATTTCAGAATCTCTACCATTACAATCCTCTCCTTACTCCTACGTGAACCCCCCAAACTGCTCTTTCAGCTTAAATTCTTGTTTATTTGCCTATTCCCAAGTAATCAGAGGGATCTTTTTCTCAGCCTGAAAACTTGTAGGACCATACAGAGATAGCCTAGGTTAATCTAACTTAGATAATGGCTTTACAAATTCATTTATGTCTTTTGAGAATGAGCCTCTATTCAGTCTTACCCTAGTGTTCCATCAATGGGCCATGGCACTGATAGTTCAAGAGAGGGCAACTCCATTTTTACTCATTTTATAAAGTGGGAGTTCAACAACTTAGAGGACGTTGTTTGAAACTCACTGCTCTGATCTAATGCACTTGATCCAACAAACTGATGGTCTTATGTGGCCCAGAAATGTGCCTTCAGCCCTAGCCTAGACAGTTTTCAAACAGACATCCCAACAAACGGAGAACCCTTGGAGTAAAAGACTTCAAGATAATTGCCTTGACTGATCACACCCTGAGATCTCTGCACTCAGAACTGGGCTAATGTGTGACTGAGAGCTATCTTAGGAATCAGCATCTCTTACTAGTGTGAACTAAGAAGTTTTACAAAATTTATTTTTTAATAATATCTATTCATTTGTGTGAAGTCACCATGGTGACTCAAATAGGTTACAGCTGGTTGTGGAATGAAGAACAGTCTATACTCTTGTGATCTATCATAATAATAATAGCAATAATAATAACAATAAAATAATGCAGGCTATTGTACAAACACTTGGGAATGTCTGACCAGGGCTGTCTGTTACTCAAGAGGAAGGATGGGGAATCACGCCCAAGATGTCAATAAAATAGTTAAAGAGGGTGGGATACTTGGGTGGCTCAGCGGTTGAGCATTTGGGGCATGATCCAGGAGTCCCAGGATCAAGTCCCACATTGCGATCCCTGCACGGACCCTGCTTCTCCCTCTGCCTATGTCTCTGCCTCTCTCTCTCTCTCTCTCTCTCTCTCTTTCTCTGTGTATTATGAATAAATACATAAAATATTTAAAAAATAGTCTACTGGGATCTAAGTCTCTAGGCCCATTTAAATAGACGTAATGCTAAGAAGATAAGGGTTCTCTAATTTATATCCGAAAGGGACCTTTCAGATAATTTAGTCCAATATTCTCATTTAAATGATGAGGAATATGAGGCCTAAAAGGGCAAACTAACTTTTTCAAGTTTATCCCACTAATTAGAGATAGAATAGTGCCTGGAATCAAACTCTCAGGTTTCAGTGTTTTCTTTTTTTCTTTTTTTTTTTAGTGTTTTCTTTACTAACCAATATAGTAAGATTTGGAAGGAATTTAGTTATGAGTGGTATTTTATAACAAATTCCTATGGGTTCCAATTATAATTTTACCCTGTAGTCCCATCTTATAAATCCACGACCCCTCATATAACAGTATTCAAATAAAATACATACATAACTTCAATCAACTGTTTCAGAAATCTTTTTCAATTTAAAAGCTTCTTTATATCTACTATTTATATATATTTATTTCTTACATAAGTAGGCAGACAATAAATCTAAAATATCAAATATTTATTTTTGGTATTCTGGTTCTTTTCTAATAATCTTAAGTCTAATTTCTTTTTTAAGATTTTATTTATTTATTCCTGAGAGACAGAGACAGAGAAAGAGAGCCAGAGACATGGGCAAAGGGAGAAGCAAACTCCCCATGGGGATCCTGATGCAAGACTCACTCCTAGGACCCAGGGACCATGACCTGGGACAAAGGCAGATGCTCAACCACTGAGCCACCCAGGTGTCCCTTAAGTCTAGTTTCTAAATCAGTTCAGTCCATCCAGCATTTTCCATTATATGATTGCTATGTTTCAAGTTTTCTTTAGGCCAATCTCATTTCTCTCGCCTTCTCAATCTATTATGGAAGTACCCTTTTGTACAATCAAAAGCCTGAGGTGGTATATCTAAGCTTGGATTCTGGGTGATTTGGGGTGAATTCAAGGGTGATGTGGTGTTGGCCTGTTGGTTACACATAGCTGTGCTTCCACAGGGAGTATCCAGAGATTCAATCACACCAATGTAGATAGAAAGAATGCTAGAGACAAGCCAAATATATGGGTGCTAGTGGACCCATTCCACTTCCAGGATGGAAGACAGAAGCTAGAAAAGAAAAGTAGCTTCAAAACAGTGGGTCATAGGAGGTGGAGCAAGAGCTCACACATCCTTTTTCTATGAGTAGTAGTGGGGAGATCATAAGTGAATTGCGCTAGTTATTACCTCTGTTTTACAAAATATTTCTACTTCTCTTCTCCTACTCCCTTGGATGTGGGCAGAGTATCACTTCTTGTAAAAAAAAAAAAAATAACTGTGCACTTCATCATGTTCCCATTGGCAGCCTGTTTGATCACAGAAGCATATGTTGTTTGGAAGCCTCTATCAGCCTGAGGGACTAAAATGAACATAGCTCCCCTTCCCTCATCCCTACCTGGTAACTTCCACTGGATGTGTAGCTCAGATGATAAACAGACATTTATTGTTTCAAACTAGCAGGTTCTGGGGCTGTTTGTTATCTTAATGTAAGCTCCCCTATCTGAAATGATATACCTACATGGTTTGGACACTGCATGCTCAGATTCTTTTCCATGGGTAAAGAAGAATAAAACTTTCTCTACATTCGTCTGGTAGCAAGCTGTCCTTATTCAGACCTTTGCACCAGGATCTAGTGGAACAGAAAGTGAAGTGGAAAGTGGAAACTCAATGAGTGAGGTCAGACAGACGGATGAATAATAGGAGGATTCATTTAGGGGAAGTCAATCAGACTTGGGATGGTATTAGAGTAGCCACTTCTATCTCCATGAAAAGATCTAGATCACCCCTCAGGAAGATGATCTCCAGAGGATGTCTCTCAGAAGCTGGTTCAAGGGTCAGTGCTAGCCACTGGGAAGGTATCTGATTAATATATTTCCACGTGGAAAACACTCAGGATTCTGGAACCCCTCTTTCTCACTCCCACTTTCTGATACTTTATTTCTATCAGTGTTTTCTGTTTCAAGGCACAAACAGGGAAGACTACGAGAATTATTTTTTAAAAAGAAAAAAAGAAAAATAATTTTCCCCAAATCTTCCCAACCTCCTAAAGGAAAAGACTGACTTTCAGTCAAGATACAAGGGTCTTCCTGGTCATAGAACTGACAAGCTAATTTATCTCACTCTGCCTTTACTTAATTCAATTACTTAGAAGATATACTTAAGTTACTGTTAAGACTTGAGACGTAACATTCTTTGACTCTAAGCCATTGTATTACTCACTACTCTTGGTAACCAAGTCAGTGATGTTACATATTTGCAGAGTCCCTAGAATATTTTTTACTCTAATTTTGAAGAAGAATTGAAAAAGGGCTAATGTCAAAAATTGTTTATGTTTTCAAAAAATCTAAAATGAAAAACTCAATCAACATAAAAGCCTCTGTAGTACTTTAAATTGTGCTGTTCTTCTGAGCCTTCTTTACACAGCAGTTTGGATTGCCCCCTAAGGAACTATAATTGACAAAAAGCAAACTACATTTAGAATAATGATTAGAGTTACTAATATGCAATATTATGATTCCATCAAGCTCTATCTTTGGCGGTTAATTGGAAAGGCACCAAAGGATTCAAGTAAAGTCAGCTTTGCTTTAACAAATTTAAAATTTTCAAGAATTAAGGATAGGGCCTAAACCATATTTTCAAATGTACCATCTAATCACCAGGTTTGTGGAACCATCACACCTCCATCTGAATTTGGGATACATTATGCATAATATAAAAACCCAAGATAGGGCTTCTCTAGTACTTTTGCCTTATCAGAATATTTTCTTTTCTTTTTTTTTTTTTTGTCATACTCAGTAATTACCTTTAATAAAGTATCTTTGATATTTTGGAGAATCTAAGAGACTGGAATTTCCTTGTCTCTCACAGATTTGATGACTGCTAGACTAAGCAATCAAACATTCGTTTATGCATGGAAATCCTGGGGTGAAATGTAAGTATTATTCTTTCTGATTTGCAAAGCCTAAATTCCTCTTAAAGTAGACCCTGAGGTAAAGTTTATATACAGAAAGCAGAAATTATGCATGGTGGATTCAAGCAAGGGAAAAGGAAAACTCAATGTGAGAGTACATTGTTTAGCCACTACTATGAATAGTGGATGCTCTATCCCACAGATCCCTAAAAAATCTAAAAACAAACAAACAAACAAACAACAACATGTTTAGGACTTTTCCATGCAGGGAAAAAAGAAGGAAATATTTATTCATCATCTCCCATCTTCTATAATTGAAAAGTTACCATATATGGGATACTTACAACTTTGCACTTCTGGGTCATTCATGCATCAGTTCAGACGTGAGTAGATTCCTATGGATGTCTTATAATACAACTTAAGAGAAGCTCTGGGTCAAGAAACAAGAGAACTTGAGGACTTTTAGGTTGCCCTTGTATGAAGTTATTTGAAGACCATGTGGAATTTATTATTAAAACAATGGCTGAAATGAGTTAAAGCCACAAAGGTTTGAAGTGATGCAGAAAAAGCACCCAACACAGTGGAGCCCAGGCACTACTCAGATATGTTAATACCCTCCACTAAATTCAGCACAGCAAAATATCACATTCAAGATGGGAGCCAGTCACATGCTCTTCATATAATTAATACAAGGGAATTAGTAAAAAAAACGGCAGTCCTCACTGTAGCATCTTAATCCTGAAGTTTTATTGATGTTTATCATCTCCACCCTCCCTCAATTATTCTAGAATTCCTTCACCCTTTACCAAGACTTACACTGGTCTAAGTGGCTAGCTTAGAATGTGATCTGAATTTCATGCATGAGTCCTTAATTGCCTTGCTTTATTGGATTCAAATGCTGCAACTGCCCATTAACGGTTACTGAAAATGGGGGCACCGAGCAATGTCATAGTGAATCCTAGGTTCCCCTTATACAGCTGGAATTCTAGCTGCTCACAGTGCTTAAAATGGATTACTGCCACCTATACAAGAACTTGATTTTTTTGGCTTGGTTTCTCCCAGCATGAGAAGCCTATAGAGACCATGTGATACTTCTAGCTTCAAGTTCTTTAGAACCCATCTTGTATCCTCTAGAAGAGTATTTCACCCAAGAAGATTTAGCATTTGTAATCTGGAAGAGTCTAAGTTTACAGAAATAGAAAAACTTCTACAAGTGAGTGACTGAAAATGAGGGTGAGGGGAGTTAATTCTGCTTCTGTCGTTTGGTTTCCAGGTCTATGTATTCTAGTTATCAGGGATACAGCTCCATATGAGAGATCTCAATTCCACAGCAGCATCTTCCACTACCTATTCTAGTATCTAAAGGACAGCCAATATTGAGCTTTTCAGAGATGCCAGTTATGTCCACATGAGCACACTCATCACTGCCTAGATGAAAGCAGTGTTCTGGGAACCAGCAAGAGAACTAAGTCAGCTGATGGGTTCTCCAATCTCACACAATTAATTCATGACAACATACTTCCTGAGCCTTCTGACCACTTCTTCATAATAGGCTTTACAGTTTCTATATCATCTCCATTCCATTAGCTATATAAGCAGTTATCATGTCCCAGCTTCAAAGATCTACGTAGTAAGTACTGGGACCAGAAAATCTTGCCAGAATATTGAATCTCAAGACAGTGATGGGTGTTCACATGCCAAGCCCTCACCTAACCAGTGAAAGACTCTACAAATTCACTTTCATCCATGTTTTACCAATTACCTCTAGGGTATATTAGCCAAGACTTTACAATGATTCTGTGTGTAAGCTCTATTCCCAAAGAGCCGCAGCTCATTTCCTACTTGGGGTATACGGAGTCCTGACCCTGGTATTTGGCATAAAGGCAATATAGTGGAGGCAGGGGTAGATCTTCTAGTCAGCAAGCACCGTTTTGAAGGCACCTGCCTTAGGTGAGTATCTACAAGATCACTAAGCAAAAGTAATATGTTCTCTATCAAGGGAAGGGAGATGCTTCTGTTGGCACACACATAAAAATCAGGGAGCTTTTAAGAATCTCAGGTTTATCTAACAACTATTCTTGGGCAGCCTGGTTGGCTCAGTGGTTTAGTGCTACCTTCAGCCCAGGGCGTGATCCTGGAGACCTGGGATCGAGTCTCACGTTGGGCTCCCTGCATGGAGCGTGCTTCTCCCTCTGCCTGTGTCTCTGCCTCTCTCTCTCTCTCTGTGTCTCTCATGAATAAATAAATAAAATAAAATAAAATAAAATAAAATAAAATAAAATAAAATAAAATAAAACAACTATTCTCATTCTAGGTTTTAGGTCTCAAGGTTTTTTTGTTTGTTTTTGTTTTTGTTTTCTTTTTAGGTCTCTAACTCTGACATAGGGAACCTGTCACAGTTGCACACTGAGTTTCCTTGGCAGATCTACCATGCTTAAAATTAAATACTGGGACTCATTTTTAGCCCAGTTCTACCAGATACTGGAGACAGAAGGGCTTTCTGTAACTCTTCAACAGAAACACTGTGGTTTCATAGCTTTCTTTGAGTTGATAGGTTTCTCACTGAGTCTATCATTTTCTCTTGTTACAGTTTTTCACAGCACTTAACAAATTCTGATTTATTTCATAATCCTTAAAATTGAAGTTTCTGCCATATGGTTTAATGGCCCAGGTATCATACAACCAAATGCCTCACATCCTACATGTCTATTATCACAATTAAGCAAAGATAAGAATCAATAGATATGATACTACATGTCATGAGTTAATTTCTAACCCCATTCCTGGTACTAATGTTATTAGTCTGGGTTTTTGCCAGAACAGGCATGAAACAAAGATCTGTGAATGGGTATAATATCTGAGAAAGTAATTCAAAGGAGCAGGAGTAAAGGACAGAGAGACTAAAACATAAAAGAGGCAAAGTCAATGCAGAAATATGTAATCACTAAGAATGCTAAGAACTGACTACCCAGTCCAGTGAGATATAACATTTGAGAATCATGAACTAATCCTGATGACCACCTGCTTCTGTAAATAAGTTTTATTGGAACATAGCCATGCTCATCCATTTGCTGTGTATGGTTGCTTTCATTACAATATATGCTTGAGTAGTTGTTGCAGAGACTGCATGATTCTAAACATATTTATTATCTGGCCTTTTACAGAAAAGAAAAATGTTTGTTGACCCCTGAGCTATAGAATCCAAACAGAAGAGGGTAAGATGAATGCCATCTGATTATCATATATAGAAAACAGATGCCATAGAAGAAAGAGATGAATGAAAGGCAAACTACTCAGGGAGAGGTCTACCTGAGGCTGGGAATGTAAGAAGTTGGATAAGTGGAAAAGAGGAGAGAAGGATGCTTTTACAAATAGTCTAAGAAGAAGCAAGAGTCTATATTAAATAATAAACACGGATTTGTAAGAATAGCTGGCTTATGTTAGGTAGTAGTAACATGTAAGTTGATCAGGGATTTGGGTTCAGATTTTTGAGCTTAGTACTCTTCATTTTATGTTCCAGTGTAAACCACCCATGCTTTTTCCTTTTTAAATTTAAACTCAGGCTCATACTTTATAAGGTTAGAAAAAGCATATATAAACTGAGTCTCTGCTATCTGAATGATCTTGGGCAATGTACTTAACATTTCTGAGCTTCACTGTGTAACATTCCTGTATCCTAGGATGCTTGTAAGTAATAAAATAATGTTGAGTACATAAAATATTGGCAGAATGTCTGTTCATAGTAAGGTACTGAGTCAGGAAGAGTTCTTAAGCTGAAAATCACAAAAATCAGAAAAGAAATTTATTAAGGGATATTAACTATCACATAAAGATCAGAATGTCACACTTTGAATCCATGTATTCGGGAACGACATGGCTTCACTATGGATTGACTCCAGCAAAGATGCTGCAGTACTGCTGGTGGGCACAGACCACTGACACCGATGAAGGTGTCAGCAGAACTACTGCTGCTGGCCCTGGAAACTATATGTCTCTAAAGCTGCCCGCACCAAAAGGTGGTTCTGCTGGGTGCATGCTTCCTCTGATGACTCAGTCCCAAATCAAAGTCTTGTGAAACATCATCCAATTAGCAGAGTTCAAACGCTGCATTCCAGATTTAAAGGAAGCTGACTAGTGAGATTTAAGGCTTCTTCATTAGGCAAACATCAATGCTAAAGAAGAAAATTCCCCTAAATCCTGAGATTCTTCTTGAGGTGATAAATAAGCAGAAAACAAGACAAACGTCCAACAGAAGGCTCAGTATTTGTTTCGTTCTCACTTCTCAGATACTTATAAAACTTGATAGCCTTCCCTCCTGCTAATACAATAGAATTCCCCATAGTGGAAGTTTCAGTGATTCATAGTTATAAACTTGCAGTCCATCAGACTTTTTAGCTTCCTCTCCTGAAACCATAGATTATGAGAAATAAATACCAATGAATGATATATGGAAAAATCAAATTACACAACAGATGTTGAATTTTAAATGTAGTGTGGGGTTTTCTCAGTCTTTAATTCCACAAAACTATAACCAGGAAAGGAAGTTCAAAGCCAGTGTTGACTTCAGCTACAGCATCATAATACTGATCCCTCCCCACTCAAATCCCTCTAACATTTAGCTGAATTGTCACAGAGGCATGAATTAATGAGAACTTAACAACCACTCTTCCAATAGAGGCTAACAGGCCCACTACCCACTAAATTGTGTAAATAACACAATGCTAATAGGAGTATTTAAGATCTCAAATTTCCGTTTACTCAATTTTTACAAAAATTTTTCATAATTATCAGATAGCGGATCAGGAGATTTGTGTTCCATTTTGGCTCAAATCACCTCCAGATGACAATAAGTTTGGGACTTGAGGCAAATTATTTAACAATCCTACTTATGCATTCTCTTCATTTTTAAAACTGAAAAATAGAGATTTATTAGCTTCCAATATTTGATCCCATACCCATTAAAAATTGCATGCATTGGTGATTTTTTTATTAAATGTACAAGGAAACAGCTTGACAAGTATAAAATATGTGGCCAACCAATGATAAACAAAAGATGTAGAAATACTTCAGTAGATAATAAACTGGCTAGCTTGAGTGTAAGTAAACAAAGATAACCTAATTCCTGTAACACAGGTTACTAACTATGGGCTGTTCTGAGTGCAGAGTAGGGGCAGTGTCCCTCTGTCATCTAACTTACTTTCTCTTTACCAAATGCTAACTAATGGCCATATTTTGGACTAGCAGAAGTGAAAGCTTGAGATGAGACCTGGCTTCCACTTTGTGGGTAACACTATAGAAAATGAGGTAGTGGCTTTTCTCCCTCCTTCCACAGACTTTTCATACAATGAATCCTTAGCAATTTGGGGAGAGCAGGGACATTAATTTCAGACTGGGTTGACCTTTTCCCTTGTGTTTCTTTAATGTATACTTTCCTTCTATCAAACTTGGAATTTTCTAGCGGTAAAGACAGGTTTTCTTAGCTTTTATTTTTTTTCATTTTTTAAGGGTTATTGTCTCCAGGAAATTGAATATAAAGTCTATGCTTTTGAAGAACTACTGTGTACTCTCCATAATTTAATGCATTACCATTTACCAGTTTGATTTAAAAAATATATCCATTTGTTAGGTCCAAGACTTTTATGCATGAAAGAGAAAAATTGGTCCCCCTTTTAAATGAAAGCACATGCTAACTGAAACACTGTATGAAACATCTGTATAATGTACAATACAGAATCATAAGAGTGTGATGGGAAATTCAGACAAGACAATACGAACTTTTTAAAAGACTTGTCATCACCTCATAGCAAATCTAAGGAGTTACAGCACAGTAAGTCTATATTTATAATATACATGAGTTAATGGAAAGACATTATTATCTTCTCATTAGTAGAGTAACTTCATGGAAAAGCAATATGATATACAGTGTGCTTCTTCCATTAGCTCATCAGTAAAAGATGTTTGGTGGGCACTTTCTTCCAAAATGACCACCCTGGTGAACCTGAGATAATTAACCTTTTCTTCTCCTCTTGAGAAGTCACCATTCTCTCCTCCTTTACCAGGGGAGGGAGGCTACCCAGGACATCCTTCTGTGCTGTCACAGGCAAGGTGGGCTTTTAATTCATTTTCTGGCTCATTTGTGGTTTAGTCCATATTTAGTTGTATTTTCTGTCCTGAAACTGTAACTCCTTCATTAGTCTGCTGGATGCTGAAACACAATAAAATGGCCTCCACAGCTTTCTGCCCTGAATATCACCTCTAAAACAAAATATAAGTGGAGGTGATTTCTCTCTTCAATAGAAAATGTAACTGGAGATGAAACCAAGTCTGCTCTGCATGGTTTTTATGTGCATGTGGTTTCCAGGGAAACCTCGCCCTGATATTTCTAAATGTTAGGATAGTAACTGGTACCCCTTAGATTCTGCCTTTGAACAACTTAAAAATGTTCATGGCATCAAGGAAAGAGGGGTAAGAGCTATTGAAAAAGGACAGAAGTTGCTTTTAAAATGAAATTCCATTTTTAAAGATACATTTTAAATTACATTGTAAAGAGGCAGAAAGTGAGAGATTCTAAAAATCTAAAATTTAAGTGAGGGGATGAAAAAGAGGTCCCTTTATGTGAATAAACAAGTAAATCTTTATTTCAGGGTAGCTTTTCAGACTTCAGAGTAAGACAGTAAGATGTTTCAAATATCTGAGTATCTCTATTCTACATGAGGGAGAGTCACAGAAGATGGGAGTAGCAGGTATATGACCCTGGTAAAGAAATGTATTTATTGGGATGCCTGGGTGGCTCAGAGGTTGAATGTCTGCCTTCAGCTCTAGACCTGATCTCAGGGTCTGGAATCAAGTCCCACATCGGGCTCCTTGCAGGGAGCCTGCTTTTCCCTCTGCCTATGTCTCTGCCTTTCTCGGTGTCTCTCATTAATAAATAAATAAAATCTTAAAAAAAAATAAATTTATTGAAAGGGCAAAAAAAATGAATGAAAATAATTTATTTTAACCCTTTAATTTGCATAAGTATGAATATATATTAGTGATGATTAATGTGAAATAATAAAGGTTAGAAAGTTACCCCAAAGCAGTACAGCTCTTCCCTTTAATATGGAATACTATGTGCTTTTTTCTTCAATTTCTAACTCTTATTATTGTCGTCCTTTCTTTCCTTTCTACCTCTTGAAAATCTACCTTTCATTTCAGATCCTCCTCACATTTCAGATCTTCTAAATGATGCTTGTTTCATCTTTCTTTTCAAATGCACCTAAAATTGGTAAGATATTTTGCATTACGTTTATATTTGTAAAATATAACTTTGTAAATATTGTTACAGCTTCTTTGGAAATAAAATGTAGTCACTGGATAATATTCCTTCTTTATAGCTAAAGTGTTCTCTAATATTAATCTTCCACTGAAAGAATGTTAATTTAAAAATCAACTCACAAATCTAAAAAATACTTCAGTGATGGACAAGGAAGGCAGAGGAAGAGAGAAAGAGCACAACGATCAAGTCTGAGCTGTGTTATTTGGCACCTAAAGTAGCTCTAATCAAGAATTAAAGCTGGATTAGTGATTTTTCCCCATGAATGGAAGTGAAGGATGGACAGGGAGGAATACATTTCCTCCTCTAACATTGCTTGAGAGGCAAGGAGCATCAGTAAAAATTCCCATTATATAGATTCAGGTTGGATTTCAGGGCAAAATATTCATTCAACAACCACTATAATCATCATCATCATCATCATCATCATCATCATCATTCTGGAAAGCATGGTGTGTTTTATTTCATGTTTGGTTCTCACCACCTAGCATAGCCCTCGGCACAAAGTAAGATCAAAAGCACAGATATCAGTTAGATGCTTGGGCATAAGGGGAGATGTAATTCTTGTCTAAGCACACACAGAATGAAAACATCTGAAATCTCATGAATATCTCACTTGAATGATTACAAAATTGATCTTTTCTTATTCTGGCAAACAATCTACATAATTCAGCATTTGAAGTGGAATACTAGACCTGGATTTTTTATTTAGCCTTCATAAACTAACTGAGTAATTGTGATCCTTTATCTCATGCTGTGAAAATGCCAACCTTTCAATTCCTCCAAGCATCTTGGTGCAGATGGTAACTTATTGCACAGCCAACAACTGTCATTTTATTTTACCAATATCTAAGAGACAGAATGATTACATCTACATCAATCATCTTGAATAATAGAGACAAAAATCACTGAATTATTGCAAAATAAATGTCTCTCACTTTCTAGAGAAAAGTCTGTGATTTGCAACATTTATTCGTGATAATGTAGGAGACAGTCACTCATGTGACAACATTTCTATTCTCTCGAGTCAGGGGTGGGACATGAACAAGTTTTCAAAGGAAAAGCAAAAAAGGTAACTTATTACTCCAGAAAGCTTTGGCTTTCCAACAAGCATCAGGCTGAATTACTCAATTGTCTATCACTATGGCAGTGTCTCCATGTACCAAATGGCTTGAATGTGTTGATGGATGGGAAAAGAAAGCAAACCACTTACTCAAACATCTTGTTCTCTTGGGTATTTTGACAGCCTTTAGTACCTACATAGACTGTGGTTTCAACTGAGATCATAGCTACAGGCTTATGTGATATAATTTTGCTGTCTTAACAATTATGTCAATCTAATCAGCAAGACTGAAATTGGCTATCCTCTCAGAAAATTTAAAAAGGAAGTGATAGAAAAGAGGAAAATTATTTATTAACTTTTTGTCCCTCTCCACAGCCAGATAGGTTATTCACAAATACTGGTTCCAATTACTAGAGACACTTAATAACAATAAATTGGATTAGCAACTTTCATCCCCTTCTTCCTTACATAGACAATAGCTATATTTGAAATAATGTTTTCAAAAAATGATACAGCTGTTTGTTTTATTTTGCTGACTTACAACATCTCTTACTCAAGGGTTTAATTATACAAATTAGCAGAGTAAGTGCCCCCTACAAAACAAAAACAAACAAAACAAACATGGGCAGTATCTTCCTACATTATTTCCTAAAAGGGACCAAATAGGGCTAGATATATTCCTGGCACTCAGTAAATCATTTTGGGTTGGTTGATGATGGTCATCTTTATCTTTCACCTGACATTAGTAAGCCACTTTTCCAAATGCATGATATAATTATCAAAATATCCCAACAATAATCATGTTGTGTGTTTTGGATTTGCTTTTTTCTTTCTTTACTTTATCATGTAGCACATCCATTTCATTGTTTTGGAGTTATAGGGCAATGGAAAAAATACAATTTTCCATCTTATTAAAATTAGGAACTTTCTCAGCAGTAAGTTAAAAACAGCTGAACAAAAGCACTTCAAACTTGGCAGGTGGCTAGGACTCCTGAGGAATCATGTCACAGCTAAGTTTCAAAGAAATATTTGAAATTAAAGTTTAGATGGTTTTAAAGGTCCCTTTGAGTCCAAACGTTTGGCAGATATCAAGATTTAGGAAATCATTTTGGAACTGAAGAAACTAGCCCAACCCTTTTTTTCACCCCTGCTCAGAATTAAGGCAAGGACTAAATCAGCAACAGGGTTAGAAAGACAAGAATCCTACTATAACAACTTAGAAATATCTTCATTCCTGTGGATTGATGATTGACATGGCCGTGGTTGCATGGTGAATGAAAATGGAACTATCTTGGCCAAAAATTCTAGTATTAAGCATTGTAATCACTAGCTACATAAATTTAGAAAACTCCATTATCTTCTTTGAGTTTCAGTTCTGCTTATGTCCCATGTCGATCACAGTAATTACAATTGAGTTTTAACTGCAATTTTTTAACATACTTTGAAAAGACAAAAGGAGATTAAAATTATCATACATAGCTTCTCTCTCCACCTCTCTCCCTTTAGCTTACTACATAGAATTACTGGATTATCTCAAATTTCTTATTTGGTGTTGTTAGCATAGACTTGACTTAAATGATAAAAGAAAGTCTGAGGTCACATCACTCCCAAATCCAGCAGTTGTAATTATGTTTATTTAGTGCCATGGAAGTCAGTAATCCAAGATGAGTCATTTTAAAAGCTGATGTTGTCAAGATGATGAAATTAGTCATGTAGCCAATCTGATTTGGGTAATCTGAGGATCAAAATATATGACCCAACCAAACTAAATTCCAATTATTTCCATTTTCAATGTTGTTAGTCATTTGAGTTTTCACTAAGATTATGCAATCCCAGCCACACTGGTTTGCAGGGAGAAATGAAGCAATAGACAAATTAAGAACAAGGGTAATGGTAGCAATGCATTGAGTGTAGAAGGATAAATTAAGAAGTTTTAAGAGAAAAGTGCAATGATTATCATCACCATCATCAGCATACTTGGAATGAGCAAGATATTGCAAGCAAAGCACAGTGTGAACTGAAAGAATTACAAAGCATACAACTTGCACTTTATAAACAGAAAACATAGAGGTCATAGGCTATGTACTGTAGAGGATTAAAAATACTAAATGTAGTATTTGTTGTATCTCAAGTGAATGGTATAGATGGTTGATGTTAAAGGAGCTTAGAGGAGTAACATAATCATTAAGAGTTGAGTAGTTAGAGGTCTTAGAGCAGAGCCTAAGCAAGAACAGAGCTATGAGCAAGTATAAAATCACCATGAATAATAAAGTACGGATTATTTCCTATATATGCCTCATACAAAGATGCTAGGACCAAAAGAGATGCCTGGAAAATAGGAGTAAATTTAAAAATGAGTTAAGGTAAAAGTAGCTTACATGGTAATTGGATTGGAATTACTAAAAATGAGGAACAGTTAGACCTATTAGCAACATACAAGGACATATCATAGCTTTGGATATGATCCAAATTGGAAGCAGTACCCAAATTAGGCTTAATTGCAAGGCCTGGCAGAGGTATTTTCTTAGTTAGGTTACAGACTTGTGGTTCTAGGATGGACTATCCAATTTTAAGAAAAATTCTGGCCAATAGCTTGGATGAAAAGAAACCAGGATCAGGCACTGGGGCAGGAAGTGATTATAATCCATTAGCCCTACAGTGAAGAAAGTAAGCAGCCTCCACTCATACAGACTGGAGTGGGTACCGCTAGAATATATACAAGATCTCATTCTAATCTCACTGCATACTGGATAATCACTAACTCTAGTCAGAAGTGACTGGGACCTCTAATATGTTGCCAGATTTGGTCTCAATTTGCACAAGAGTTCTCTCTCTCCTTGAACTAAGGGTTTTGAATTGTCTTTTGTACATCTGAGACAGTAGGTTTGGGGTAGGGAAAGACTGACTTTAGGAGTGTTGTCCATGTCCAGAAGGGTATTGCTGATTCATTAATTGTCACTGAAATCCTCAGACAGCATTAAGTAGCAGCTAGAGGGCAGGGAAGAGCTACTTGAGAGTTTGTCCCTTCACTGACTTTCTAGACCATGGTTTATACAGCTCTGTAGCTAGTCCAAAGCCACAGTTATCAAGTTTTATATCTCATCTTCCAAATCACATTGATTCTACAGGACATATGTCAATTCTAAAGATTAATACCCCACCAGTAGAACCCAACTTATTATTAACACATTAAAAATATTATGCTAATTAAACACACACACACACACACAACCCCCACATATTTACATTGAAAATAGGTCACAGCATTGCTAATCATGGGCAAAATGACATTTCTAAGACATTCCTAAAATGATTAACCTTGTCATTTTCCAACCCTTTCTGCTCAGCCTATCTATGGAGATCCGTGCTGCTAAGATTTTTTTTTTTTTTTTTTTTTTTAGATTCCTGCTAGACGACTGATAGAATACAATGGAACAGCAATTCTTAGCCCACAGAGCTCAAGAGCCACTTAATCAGTGAGGAGTGCACTGGCAGTGCTATGGACTGAGATTTCTTTAAAATAGCTAAGCCACAACCCAGACCAACTGCTGAGTGACAAGACTGATGCATAACCCAGAAGGAGAACAAAGCCTGCTATTCTTGCTCTCAAATGTATGCTTTTCAAAGTTGTTAATCCTTTATATGTGGGCACTAAACTTTTAATTATCTTCTTCTTGTGTTACATTTCATCTTCATCACCCATGAAATGGGTTGGGCACATGTAATCTCTTTACAGGTGAGGAAATATGGGTCAAAATATTAAGAAATATATTCTACATTTCATCTCGACAGTGAGAAAATAGAAAATACAAGCCAAACCCTTCACTCCTAGAACCACTCTTTGCAAGATAGTGCTTGCAGATTTTTCCCAAATTTATTGGAGTCAACATTTACTACTTAGATACTAATGCCAGTTTCTGACAATTTCTTACTTTCCAAATCAACAGCATAGGTGTAAATTTTTCTTATAAGCTTTGTGGTAAAATCCTTTATTTTTTTGATACAAGAAAATTCTAATATTTATCTAAATGTAGTTTATTAGGAGGAATATGGCATAGAACTCAGAGCTTTGAGATAATTTCTTTCACTCATAAAACATTCTCAGACATCGAGACATAAATATTAGCAATATTAGGAACTTCCCCAGTAGCAACTCTGAGTCAGTGTGTTATGCTCTAGGTAGGAATAGAGGATGGAAACTTCCATAAGACTCAATTCCTTCACTCAAGGAACTTGCAACAGAGTTAGGCTGACATCCATAAACAAAGGAACATTTTCAATGCATATGAAAAAATATAAGTACATTGATGAAATATGAAGCATCAGAAAAGTCATAAGGATATGAAATTAGTAAAGGTAATTTATAGGGAGAAGTATTTGAGCCATGTTTCAAAGGAAATACAAAATTTGGATTTCTAGAGTGTTGTGTGTGTTTATGAATTTCACACCAATGGAAGAAAATGAAAAGAGAAAACTGCCAGCAAATTATATACCCAAGTCAATGATCAGTCTTTAATAATGGTCACCCTGACCCACAGCAAGCCAAAGAACTCAACTTATACTTCATCACCTTAAAAGTGTTATTACATCATATTATATAGACTGTTTAAAGCATAGGAAGTTAAATCAGATAGGCCTGGGTTCAAATGATGACCATTCTGACATATAACCACATACTGAGCAAGTGGCTAAAACTTTCTCAGTTTCCTCACATATAACTTGTCAATAATATTACCTACCCAATCATACTGTGGGGAAGTGGAGGCGTGATGTATGTGAAGTACTTAGCATAGAGCCTGTCATCATGGCTCCAAACTCCTATCATTCAGATGTCATACTTCTATCTATTGGAGATGGTGGTATAAATTTTTTATTCCTTTAAAGTATCTGACGCATAAGACTGACACTCAATTGAACTTTATAAACTTCCTACTTTTGGGCTGCATGCAATTAGTAGATAAGACTGGGCATATTGTATATTATTAGCTAATGACTCGATATGCCTCATGTCAATTGTCTAGAATTCTCTTCTCTGAACTCAAAATCCGTATTTTTCTTTAAAAATGTGTTATGTGATGTGATCCCGACCCTATTTGACCTCATTTTCCACTAATTTATTTCCTACTAGTTTTCTTCTTAATAAAATTCAAATGTTCATGTCATTTAACTAAGTGCTTTGCATGTACAAATAACTTGCTTATGAAAGACCTGCCTACAGACGTCTCAAAGGCTTTTAGAAAATGATGTATTATGTGAATAGATACATGGCTATAATATAACAAAAAGAACGTGTGGTCTTGTTTCAGAGAAAGATCTGGACTTCATTCCAGTCATACTCTCTTTCCAAGCCCTAGGTTTCCAGATATCCTGTTAAAAATCGGTAGAATTGGAAAAGTTTTGGACCACTGAAAGGCAGGTCGAACACGCTGGGAAAACTGGATGGGATTGCCCATGTATAGGGTCACAGGCATCACTTCTAGATAGCTAGTGGGAGATGCTGCAGTGTTAATCAACTAAAATAGGAAATAAAAACTTTGTTCTCAAATAGCTTTCAAACTTGTAGGACATACACTCACTGATATTTATAAGGATAGAAATTCCCTTCAGATGTTAGATTCAGACTCAGTGCTAGAGGTGATCAGAGATGTGAAGATTAATTCAAATTCAGGATAAAGAAATTTGACTTAGACACAAAAGAATGAGTAGAATTCTAAGGTGTTTTTCCAAGCCATATTTGCTGGTAAAATTAGGGCTATAGAATATAGTAGGTAAAGGAAACGACAATAAAAAAGAGAAATAGAAAACATGATGTTCTTGCTGATCTTTCATTATTGGTTGGAATACAAGCTTTATGGTGTAAGGAGAGTACTATAGGAAATATACATGGTTGGGAACATGCTGCGCTGAAGGAATGTGCTGCTGCATTTTGAAAGACAGGCTGAGTTTTATGATTTAATTTTACATTCATTCAATATATAGTGTTTACTCTGTGTCAGGTAATATGCATTTTAGATCAGCACATTTTAGAAGATAATGTGGATTCATTTATATAGATTACTTGCTTAAAAAAACAAATGCAAATTTTGCTTGCTTGTTTATTTTTTTAATTATTCCAAGGTTAGCTCAGAAACTAAGAAGCAGAAGTTTTTTTTCATAATACAAAATTGGTCAGAATAATTTGGTGCACTCATGAAAGGCACCAGGTGGCCATTTGTGTCTATTCATTTCTAGCTTCAAAGCCTGAAAAAATACCAGAGTCATAGCCTACAAGTCTTTACTGCCATTAATGTGACATATTTCTTCTTTGCTATAAAGGTTAAAAGAGCTGTAGATGTGAGATCCTCTGAAAAGTTTTAAAAGGCATCTGACATCTGCTGAGAACTTGTCATGGAATTGAAAAAAAAAATCTTGGGGTCAGTTTTCAGGGAGACTCCTGTACTATATCTACACTGAAAATATGAAAATACCCAGAAACTACCTCTGCAGCTTCACACTTGATGGCAGTGTTCTGCAGGAAATCTGGAGAAAAGACTCAGATATGTCCTAACAGCCTGTATTCAGATTTATTGGGAAGCCAGGCTCCATTTGAATGTGCACATTATTCTTATTGAGAGTCATCAATGCTTTGTCAAATTCTACAAATGTCTTTTAAATGACCATTAAAGTAAAAAGACAGTGAAATGTGGGAGTCAAGCCTTAATGCAGTCATAATAATTTTCATCCCTAAATCTGAGTTCCCAAATCATCCAACCACAGAAAGATCAGAATTAACATGTGAAATGTAAAGAAATGATAACAACCATGGGGTCTTCTTTTGGATCCTAGGTCACTCTTGCTGGTTATACTCCCTGGCTAAGCTGGCACACTGAGGGCAGGGAATGACAGGTTAGATTTCAGATGTTCTTTCAGTCTTTGTAATTGTGCCAAGGGTAGAAACCCAAATCTTGTTGGAAACTAGGGTTTTCAAGGAAACAAAAATCTGATGGGAAGATGTAATTGCCTAAGGTATATGTAAATATTTGAAGATAAATATATGTGAGCTTGCTGTCTATTTAGAGACATAGCCATGTGTGTATTTGCGTCTCTGTGTGTGCGTGTATATAGACATACAAAGACATTAACTCACCCGGATATTTATTTCTGGATATGACTATTGGAAATACATCACACAACCATCCAAATTTCTATCCCAAATGCTGTTCAAGACTGTAGACAATTAAATATTTGTAGTAGCATCGGGAAAGCAGAATCAATAGCAGGCTTTCTAGTTAAAAGTTTGTACCTCTTCATAGTTTTGGCATTTGTTAGTTTCAGATGGTATTGTTGCTGATCGAATTTTATTAAATGTTTTACTCAAAATCATGAAGTGCTTAAATCTGGCTGTCATTATTATACAAACCATAGTCTCAGCTAGGCACTATTCCTTAGGTAGTGCAAAGCCATAATACGATCTACACAGATTAAAGTAACATGCTGACTTCCCAAAGATTAAGGTAACTTGGTCCATGTAACCTCCAGTCTATTCAGTATACACAGCCAGGTAACAATATGAGGATCAGTCCCCCTGTACAAAAGCCATCTTTTTTTCTCTTCCAGAGCCACTTTCAACCCCAACCAATCACTTGGTCCTTCTCAGATCTTCATCATAAGAGAACCTAGAGGAAAGAATATGTGGCAAAATGATTATTCTTCCTCAGACTAGACCTTAGAAAACATTCAATAATACTGCTGACTATCATTTGTACAGGGATTTGCCTGTTCTAAAGCATATTTATAGTCTTCTGTCTCTTCGTTTCTGTCCTCCAGTCTTTCTCTTTCTCCTTCTTTCCTTAAAACAGCCTTATAGTAAAAAAAAGGGGGGGATGCTTCATTATAATTTTTATTATAATTCCTGTGTTGCTGGGCAGCCCTGGTGGCACAGCGGTTTAGCGCTGCCTGCAGCCCAGGGCGTGATCCTGGAGACCCTGGATCGAGTCCCACATCAGGCTCTCTGTATGATACCTGCTTCTTCCTCTGCCTGTGTCTCTGCCTCTCTCTCTCTCTCTCTCTCTCTTTCTCTCTCTCTATGAATAAATAAATAAAATATTAAAAAAAATTTCCTGTGTTGCTGAAGAGGACATGTAAATATAAAGGAGTAATTTACCTTAACTAAGATTAAAGAACTACTTAAAGGGATGTTGGAATTTGAAATCAAGTCCTTGATATCATAAGCAGTATTCTCTGACAATAATAAAACTATGATCTGGTAAATTTGGTAGAAATTCAACATACCCAACAATGCAAAAAGACATCAGAAAATTTATCAATCTGTAACCTAGAAAAAATTTGCTCCTGTATAATAGTGGTCTGCTTAGGGCTAGGTTGACTAAACTTTATTCACATCCAGGTGCTTTCCAATCTTGCCCTCCATTCAAAAACTGATCCACAAGTTACAAAACTTATATGCCTTTGTTCCCTGTATCTGTACAGTTCTATCTTAAACAAACAAATCAGACCAAATTCAAGGGAGTTTGTAGTTCTTATCTGTGTCTGTGAGGTACCATGTACACATCATTCCAGGATTTACTCTCATCTTAAATATCCTGTCCAAATCTAGACAAAGAGATACTGAAGACTTTACTTTTGTACTTACTACAATTGAAATTAATACATAGCATTTTTATAGTACTTTATTATCTCAAAATACTTCAATCTTTTTATCTAAGTATAAAGGCCTATTACAGCAGCTTTCATTTTATAACTCAAGAAAGTAAGATCTAATGACTAGCCAAAGACTCACACCTAGTTTGTGGCAGAAACAGGGCTAAAATCTATTACCTTAAGTCTCATAGTCTTGGAAATACTTGAGAGTTTTCTCTTATTCTAATGACAGATTAAATGATCTTACTATTTCCTTCCCATCCACAATCAATCTGTGTATTCACAAAGGGGCTTTCCATCAGTTGGTATTGTCAGTGCTGTGCTCCAGTTTGAAGTGGGACCAGGAGGGTGCGAAGGTGAGAGGAAAGTCAAGACATTCTGTTTTAGGAGTTACTTTCCCATCAGTCCATTCATGTATCAAAAGATCGGTAGTGTTTATTGACCCTGAACTGAGTGCCAGGCTCTGCACTTGACATTCAGCATTCAAAGCAAACAAGTCAAGTCTTTTGCCTTTATTCTCCCTGTGTTCCCAGGGTCTTTACAGACCTATCCTCTACTTTCAGAGCCCTCTGATCCTCTCCGTTTCTCTGCTTGAATACACAAAAACTGATTTATACTAAAATATTTCAGGTATAATAAAGGAGACAACTGGGGACAAAGGATACTTCCAGAAACTAAACATGGAGGTTAGTCTGGGTTCCACCTGTTCCAACAGCAGTCTCACAGATACCAAACAGAAAGAAAGTAAGCAGAGACACTAATGATTCTCTCACAGATCCAGGCCTGTCTTTTAATATTTGTAGGGCCCAGGGCAAAAGTACATGTGGAGGACTGTAACCCACTCCTCTTCTTTGCCTACCCTTTTGTCACATTCTGCAAGGAGTCTCAGCCATGTGAATGCAAGGAAGACTCTCTTCCTCTTCATCAACCCACCCTCCCCTGCCACCAACTGCTAAACAACTTATCTTTGGCTGTTTGGCATGGGGGGGAGGGGGGCATGGTTTGCCTTAGAGAGGAAATTATGAGAATGGTGCTCATGTAGGTCCTAGAGGTGGGTCCAGGACACTTGAGAAGAGAAGTAGTACATGGTCTAGATGAGGAGCCATGGGTGCTGGGAGGTATATCTCCTGGCCTTAAGGTCTTCTTACTCCATGGGAACAGGTGTGGCCAGAGAAGGGCCTGGAGGCCTCTGAAATATAGCCCCCAGGGCAGGAGTCCCTGTTTCCCAGGTCCAAGGATGGCACTCTTTTGGCTTATTCCTGAGAAAAAATAATATTAGGCAAAATTTATTCTTAGCTTTCTCATTCCTCTTTTGCTTTGTTTTTAACTGTCTTCATATTTTTAGGATCCTGTAAACTGACACTCCTCCTCCCCCACAGGTCTCCTCCAGGGCTGCCTTCTTAAGGAATTTCTTTACATCAGGTACTTGTCCTTTTACACCTCTTAGGTGTCATCAGGCTACAAATAGGCCATCCAATAGCTTGCTACTCAGTATGCCTGTGAATTTATTTGTAAAGGGATTACCTGAGAAATGTAGAGTCTTGGCTCTTACTCCCAAATCTACTGAATCAAAATCTGCATTTTATCAAGATTTCCAAGTGATTTATATACACAATAAATTTTGAGAGGAACTGTTCTAATAAGACTTATTTTACAAGGAGATATAAAGAATTTATATAATTTTAAAACATTCAATACTATTGATTTTCATTTTTCTGATGATTTATGATGTTGAGCATTTTTTCCTGTACTTGTTGGCCATCTAGGTTTTCTTTTGAAAAACATCAACTCAGATTTTCAGCACGTTTTTAAAGTCAGATTCTTTCTCTTTTTGTTTTTGTTTTTTTTGCTCTTGAATTCTACAAAACACAAGTGTAGCAAGGCTTCCTAGAGAGAAGAGCTCTTCCTTACAGAGAAGAGCTCAAGGTGCAAGTAATGGCCTCGTGGAAGGAGATTTCATAAAGGATTCCAATTTTGAACTCTAAGAGAAAATAAGTGAAAAAAGTGAAGAGTCAGAATTTAAGAGAAGGGGGAAACTTGACGATGAAATAACCAGAAATGGCATATGCACCAGAGTTCCAAGTAAATTAGAGATTGTGTAACTGAGCAATCAGGAAACTATTTACAGCTTTGGTGAACACAGTTTCTCTACAGTAGCGGAGTTTGAAATCAGATTATAAGTTTCAAGAGGTAAGGAAAGAGTAGCAGCTGATGAATTAGAAATAGGCAATGTTAGTTAATCTTTCAGAAAGGACAGCTGCAAAGGAAAGCACAGAGATAGGAAGGTGCTGGAGGGACACTTGTCCTAGGAAACTGTTCTCAGGATTAGAGCAGTTTAAACTATAAGAGCACCAATTAAATGGGAGTGGGGACAACCAATGGAATAAGGTACTAGAAAATGCAAAAGGAAGTGATTTAAGAACAAAGATGGAAAGGTTGATTATGAGTAGAAGTTGCACCTATATTTCTCACAATGGGAAGTAATTCGTGTGTGTGTGTATGAGAGAGAGAAAGAGATGGTTTTGAGGTTATAGGTTGGAAGTTAATGAGAAAGTGAGGCAGATCATACCTGGTAACTTCAGTTTTCTAGAATAAGTAAGAGACACAATTTCTGAGAGGAGGGCATTGATGTGAGGCTTATTGAGTTCTTGAAGATGCTAAACTATACTTCTGCCTCAAGTTCTCGATTCTATAAACTGGAATTCTGTTCCTAACCTGCTATTCCTAGAGGTTTTTTAAATTTTCTTCTGGACTACTGGTTCTCCCAAAACTACCTCTGAAGTGGAATTTCAAAAAAGAAATTTTGCTCACCCATGTCCTTTGTAACTTCATTGAGTTCCTAAGCATCTTCCTTCTAAAAGCTTTACTAGCTTGCCTTAGACTAACTGCCTATCATTCATTTTGCTACAAATCATATCTGGACATAATTTACATTACTTTCAGCATTTTAATACCCTGTATCTGCAGTCAAGATAATCAACTTCGTTTTGATGTTGTTGTGGTTTTGTTTTTTGCTTGAAAGTAGAATCAGCGGTCTTTTTCTTAAAAAAAAAAAAAAAAAAAAAAAAATTATTTGAGAGAGAGAATGTGTGGATGCACACGCATGAGTGGGGGCAAGGGGTAAAGGGAGAGGGAGAGGCAGACTCCCCACTGAGCAGGGAGCCCCAACACAGGGCTCAATCCCAGGACCTGAGATCATGACTTGAGCTAAAGGCAGATGCTTAACCAATTGAGAGCCACCCAGGTGCCCCAGAATCAGAGGTCTTATATAACAATTTCAAACAAAAAAATGCTTGAAGGGAACTTACAAGGATAATTATTTTTAAGGGAAGAAAAACAAACCATTTCATTGGAGTCAAAAGAATGGCAATCAACTTGGTACATGTTTACTTGTATATGAACAAGATAACCATCACCATGAACTCTTCTTTGGGCTGCTAATGCACATAGAAGAGGATGAAATCATGAAAAGTGTAGATATTAGGGTTAGTATGATCCAAAAAAAAAAAAACAAAAAAACCAATTTGGCTTTAAGTTTAAAAATGGGATAGACAGGGTCACAAAAGGTTTTTCTAGACAAATTTAATGAATATAGTATTCACTGTTTTAAGCTGAAGACAGTCAGGACTAGTTACAAATAGTTAATAAATTACCACTACATTACAATTGACAAAGAAAACCCCATGCTCATACTAGTAAATTATCAAAATAAATTCTGGCTCAGATTTAAAAACCTCTTATAAGTTTTGATTCTAGGGGATAATTCTCATTGTAAACAAAATACATTACAGCTAGCCAACCTCTTTAAGAATTTGCAAAAGCTAATTGTTGCTCACTATGTCAACCTAATTTTTTTCTTAGTTTCTGAGTATCTACAAAGATCTGGCTTCAATTTTCCTGTTGATTAACATACAAGCATATCAGCTTTTTTTTTTTTTTTCCTCATATGCTTATCCATTTATCTTTATATGCCTTTGGTCATGTTTTTCTTAGAATGCTATCCTTAACACTATCCTTCTCAAAGTCTTTTCATTCTGAAAGGATAAGCTGAAAATCCTTAAGCCCATTGAAGATTTCTTAAATTATCTCAAAATCCATCTTACAAATTCTCTGAATTTAGGTACAATGGAAGATTATGAATCACAAATTTATATTTACAATTACAAATAATTTATTTAGCTTTTCACATGTATTTTGTGGTGGACTAAGCCCTTAAAAGATTCCAATATTCTTCAATGTTACACTGCTCTTCCATCTACATATGTTGTTTTCCAAAATAAATCTTAATTTTTAAAAAAATCAAAATTATTATGATACCCAGAATTTTAGAGCACACAGATTAATGTTTTGTATTATGCACATGTTCAGCAGATACTTACTGGTCAGCTGATTAAGTTCTGTGTCAGAGTTTGGAGGAAACACTTTTGTTCAAATACTTAGTGACAACGGGCAACAAGTTAACATAAATATGTTCTGGCTTTTCATAGCTAGAGAGGTTTCATTCACGTAAAATATAAATAATTCCTATCTTCACATCTGTGTATTTCACTTTATTGAACTTAAATTAATTAGAAGTGCTATTATATAAGATCAACTCCTCTGAATTGTAGAATATTTCTAGAAATATTTTCTTAACATTTTATCCATCTTAATTTTCATAGTCTTAGGAGAATATTCTCAACAGCAAGTTATTCATTTTAATTTCATTAGAAAAAAAGTTCCTCACAAAGTATTAGATTTTAAAAGCATCATGTTGAAGTAAGATTGACTCATTTACGAGTCAGAATAGATGAGGGAAGAAGCACAAAGTGAACAAAGCAGGAAGTATAGGCCAGCAAAATCCAATTTCCTTCAGTAAATTACTGTGTGCAGATAACAGCAAACAGGTCATTTAAACAGACTAGATGAGTCATTTATCCATTGTTCAGAGCTAGCAAAATTCATTGCTCTGTAGGAACATCCTGGTTATTGACAAAATTTAGTGTGTGTGTCATTTATCAAGAACTTACTAGTTTAAGGGAACTAGTTTATGGACTTCTTCCCATTTCAGAAATGAGAAGACATCTTAGCTCAGAGGAAGTGGAACTGAGGGAGCAACCTAAAATATCTGTAGATGGCCTCAAAGGATCAGCCAATAAACATCAAAGAAGTATTTCCTAAAAATTATGGGAAATATTCAGTGCTACATACAAATAGTAAGAGTTTTAAAAATATATTACCTACACTAAACACTCAATTATATATTCCCATGTATTCTATTTATGTGGATATTTTGTCTCCCTGACTTTATTATAAATTTCCTATGAATGTAGGTCATGTATATTATCCCTCAATTTTATCTTCAAGAATGTTGAAATCAAAGCAGGAGTTCAATAAATGCATGCTTATTGATTGATTCAGATCAACAAATTGGCTGACTGAAATTTCTTTTTCTACTGGTTTTGTGAGAATCATTAAGTTATCATTCTAGAACAGGGAATCACTTCTTCTTCAAGGCTTAGACAGAATATATTTTAGGCTTTGTGGGCCAGAGACTCTCTGTGGAAACTACTCAACCATACTGTTGTAGTATGAGGACAGTCATAGACATTACAAACTAACAGCTCTGGTTGTGAACCAATAAAACTTTATTTTAAAAAGCAGGGTATCAGTGGGCTGTAGTTTACCAACTTCTGCCCTATGTCACCTTTGAATTCTATTTAACGACTTTATTACAGGAGATACTTATAAAAATATGGTATTATATAATCAGTTATTTTTAGAATGTGGACCCAATCCATGACTGTCTCATACAAAATGATACAAGCTAGCTAATCAGTGAATTCTATGATGTGACTGAAGAAATGAGAAGCATCTAGAAGATCTACTGGGTCAATTTATTATTTAATATGTTCACCTTTGGAGTCACATCTAAAAGTCATAGAACATAGTTATATAAATGGATACTTTTGCTAACCAATTAGCAGATGAATTATCTAATTAGCCTACTCGTATCCATTTTTACAGAGATAACAAAACTCTGTAAAAAGAAAACTATGAAGAGTGGGTTCTAAAACTGATGTTCTTTTAACACATACATATTTTGTTGTTCTCTTGAAACCAACATGCAAATATTGTGTAATCATTGAAGGAGCCTGTTGAAAAGAATTACTTTAATAAATTTTGGTAATCAGCCATTGAGAGACTAAGCAAGCAGTAATAGCAATAGCATGGTCTCGTACAGTCATATTAATTGAGATTACTTATTAAGATAGTAAGTCCTGTCACAAAAGACCATAAAAAGACACCTTATACTTTAATGTCATATATTATTTATGCTTAAAGTTTTTTGTAAAGCTCTGTAATCAAATACTTAAAGTTATCTCTTAGATTATGGTATTGCAGTAGTTTGTTTTCCTTTTTTATTGTTTGCCTCTGTGATTTTCTTTTTCAAACAAAGTATACTTTTTCAGAAGATACAGTTTTTACAAATTAACTTAAGGTTTGTTTAAAGCTGTTCTGGTTTAGTAGGCTATACAGGAACAAAGTACATTGAAAACCAAGAGAGTAGGGACACCTGGGTGGCTCAGCAGTTGAGCATATGCCTTTGGCTGAGAGTGTAATCCTGGAGTCCCAGGTTCGAGTCCCACATTGAGCTTCTTGCATGGAGCCTGCTTCTCCCTCTGCCTATGTCTCTGCCTCTCTCTCTCTCTGTGCCTCTCATGAATAAATAAATAAAATCTAAAGAAAAAAAAAAAGAAAAGAAACAAGAGAGTAGAAACCTTTATTTCCTACCCTATCCCTCCCATACGCTCTAATGACAAAATCTGACTTCATGCTAGTTGGCAAAGGAGATCCAGCAAAATAGAAGGTGTAATTATTTCTGGAGTCAGTTGAGGAAAGAGTAGAAGAGGAGTAAAAAAAGATTACTATTATACAGTCTTTTGATAATTTTTTTTTTTTGTTATTAAGGTGGTAGATGAAGGAAGAAATGGAGTCAAGAATATTCTTTTGATCCAGTAGAGTAGGAAAAAACTGACAATCAGGATAAAGGATAAATTTGGGAGCAAATCCTTAAGAGAAGGTAAGAAACCAAGTGCCCTGCAGGAATGTCAGGTTAAGATAAGGAGCAGGCTCATCACAAGAGCCAGAAGAAAAGCAAAGTATGTGAATTTAGATGGAGCTTGGTGATAAGACTTGGGAGGTAGCCATTTCCCTTTCAATTGTTCTATGATCCCTGTTAAATCTCCTGAAATCTCTACAGATAGTCTTTCAAAGAAAGCCAGGGATCAGTTAGGGTTGCCAATAAAATACAGGATGCCCAATTAAATTTGAATATCAGACAAAAAGAAATACATTTATAGTATAAGTATGTCTCAAATACTGAATGAGATATAACTTTTTAGTGTAAATTTGGTATGAAGCAATATTTTTAGTAGAATGCATATTTGGTATGTATTTATACTCAAATATTATTATTTATCCAAAATTAGAATTTGACTGTGTCCTATACTTTTATTAACTAAATCTGGAAACCTATCCACAATCTAAGTAGAAAGCATATGCAAACTCTGGTATGTAGAAATAAGTGCCTTTAAGAATATTGTCAGTTATTAGCAGGTTGCATATGATCTTTTGATGGCAGTGGAAAAATGCATAGGAAAGGTGTTACTGCGCAGAAAGAATAAAATGGAAGTTTTTATGATTTAATATCTCTGCAGGGTACTACTCTGATGCCAGCAAGTGTCTAATACTAACTTAGGAAAGCTAATTACCAGTGGGCAAATGACATGGACAGAAATTTCTCCCAAGAAGACATACAGATGGCCAAATGACACATGAAACCATGCTCAGCATCACTAATCAGGGAAATGCAAATCAAAATCACAATGAGGTACCACCTCACACCTGTCAGAATGGCTAAATCAAAAACACAAGAAACAACAAGTGTCAGTGAGGATGTGGAGAAAAAGGAACACTTGGGCACTATTGGTGGGAATATAAACTGGTGCAGCCACTGCAGAAAACAGTATGGAGGTTCCTCAAAAAATTAAAAATAGAATTACCAGATAATCCAGTAATTCCACTACTGGGTATTTACCCAAAGAAAATAAAAACACAACCGTGAAAAGATATACACACCCCTATTTATTCCAGCATTATTTACAATAGCCAAGTTACAGATGTAGCCCATGTCCATCAATAGACAAATGGATAAAGAAGAGATGGGATGTGTGTGTGTCTGTGTGTGTGTGTGTGTGTGTGTGTGTGTGTGTGTGAATGCAAGTGCACACGCACACAGACATATCATAATGGAATATTGACCATAAAAAAGGAATGAAATCTTGCCATTTGTTACAACATGGATGGAGCTAAATGTATAATGCTAAGTGAAATAAGTCAGTCAGAAAGGACAGATACCATATGATTTCACTCATATGTGGATTTAAGAAACAAAACAAATGGCAAAGGTGAGGGAAAGCCAAACAAAAGAACAGATATATTTTCTTAACTATCGAGAACAAACTGATGGTTAACCAAAGAGGAGGTAGGTGGGGATAATGGATGAAATAGGTGAAGAAAATTAAAAGTACACTTATCATGACAAGCATTGAGTAATGTATAGAATCGTTGAATCACTATATCGTACATCTGAAACTAATATAACTGTATGTTACTTATACTGTAATTAAAATAAAAGAATGCTAATATCAGCAAAAAGTACCTTAGTTTGAAAATCTTTTGTTATTATTTTTATGAGTACTGTGAAGGCACTTAAACTAGTTCAGTGCATTTTATAAGTGCTTTACATTTTCCAGAGTAGGAAACAGAGTATACAGATGATAAATAACTTGCCCAAAACACTGGAAGGAGGTCTGCTCACCACTAAAGTTGATTCTCCATCACAGCCTTGTCAGCAAGACATTGGAATTAACAGTGGGACCTACAGGAAGCTTTGGGCTCTGTTGGAGGGATTAGGCTCCTCAAGGCAGAGTGAGAGAACCTGAACTAAGAAGAAGAGTGACAAGAAGAGGATGGACATATACAGAAAAAAATCACCATTTGAACTTCACAGATCACTAAGTTTCTCTTATTTTCAGCTTCTCTTTTACCTTCTTAAACAATTAACGAACATATGTTGAAATCTTTCTAAATAGGGAATTGTGCTGCATGGGTTCTATGATGAATAATACTTAAACCAAAGAAAACTGCTTGATTTGGTGTGAAGATAAATAATATTTAGGAAATGGAGAATATGCAAAAGGTAGTACAACTTATGATAGTTGTAATGGGTATTTAGAGGGAGTTTACAGGAAGATGGTAGATATGGGCTTGGGTAAGAGTTTAAGGATTCATGGTAGTTAGACATTCATTAATCCATTCATTTCACAAATACTGAGTTAGTACCTATTATGTGCCAGGACTTGTACTAGCTCAGAAATTTTAAAAATGAGTAGGTTACAATTCTTGGCAAATTCAGATGTTCCTCAAAAAAAAAAAAAAAAAAAGTTACATTACCTTCAAAGAACATCAAATAACTCTAAAATAGTTGCAAGATTTCTCTAAAGAAAACTATAAATCACTATTGAAAAATATTAAGAAGGTCTAAATAAATGGAGAGATACACATTGCAAATATTTTCAAATGGAAGAAGACTCAAAAATATAAAGGTATTTTTTTCACGAAGTAATCTATATACTGCAATTCTAATCAAAACCATAGCCATTTTTTTTAGCTTTTATTAAGTCCCATTTAGTTAACATACAGTATAATACTAGTTTCAGGTGTGCAAAATAGTGATTAAACACTTACATACAACACCGGGTGCTCATGACAAGGGCACTTTTTAGTCCCCATCAGCTATTTAACAAAATTGAAAAGCTGACCCCAAAATTTTATATGGACATGGAAAGGATGAAGAAGCCAAAGTAATCTTAAGAAGGGAAAAAATTGAAAGATTTCTGCTATGTTTGCCCTATGAACTTGGTACGAGCAGTCAGATATATAGATTAAAATAGAGAAGCCAGAAACTCATGCATATACAACGACCTGATGCATGATAAAACACACACACACACACACACACACACACAAAGACACGCACCCCCTGATATAGTCAGAGAAATGGCCTTTTCAATAAATGGTACTGTGTCAATTTAGTATCCACAAGGAAAAAAATGAATATTGAACTTACATTTTGTATTACTATCTAATTCTATTACAGATGGATGGTAAATATAAAAGGTAAAATGAAAAGTAAAAACTTCTAAATGTCCACCAAATGACTGAATGGATAAACAAAAAGTATATATCTATATAATCGAATATTATTCCATCATAAAAAAGTATGATACATGCTACAACATAACAAACTTTGAAAACTTTATGCTAAACAAGTAACAAATTACATATACTATTTGATTCCATTTTTATTAAATGTCCACAAAGGGCAAATCTATAGAGTCAGAAAGCAAATTAGTGGTTGCTTAAGGCCTGGGGAGACTGGGAATTAGAGAAGAGCAATAGCTTGGGCAGCCCCGGTGGTTCAGTGGTTTAGCACCTGCCTTCTGCCCAGGGTGTGATCCTGGAGACCCAAGATCCAGTCTCACATTGGGCTCTCTGCATGGAGCCTACTTCTCCTTCTGCCTCCCTCTCTCTGTCTCTCATGAATAAATAAATAAAATGGTTTTTTTGCGTGTGTTTTTGTTTTTGTTTTTTGTAAAGAAGAGCAATAGCTCAAGTGAAGAGAATTTCTTTTTGAAGCGGTAAAAATGTTCTAAAATGGACTGTGGTCATGGTTGCCCATATCTGTGAATATACTAAAAAAAAAACAGTAAATGTAAATGAACCCTTAAATGCAAAAAAACAATCTTAATTGTACCATAAACCATCAAATGGGTGGATTGCACGGTATGTGAATTTTATTTGAGTAAAGCTGCTGTTAAAAAAAAAAAAAAGTAGAATCTTATAGAGAGCAGTAAACAAAGATGAAATCATTCATGGCCCAGAGCTGTAGGCAGATTTTTAAACAAGATAAAAAATACAGTAGCCATAAAGAAAAAAATTCATAAGTTGAAGTACTTTAAAATTAAACTTTTCTTTGAATTAACATATGCCATGAAGACTGTAAACACTGAAGCCACAAAGAGAAGGCAATTGTAATGCACATACTCATAAAGGAATCATTTTCATAATATATAAAGAACTCTCAAAATCAATAACAGACAACCTAATGGTAAAAAAGGCCAAAGGGCTGAACTTAATAAAAGATAAACAACCTTACAAAAAGATGCTCATCATCATTAATAAGACAGGAAATTCAAATAAAAAATACCCTGCAATACCATTACACACCTACCAAAATAAGTAAAATTTAAAAAGTGAAGAAAATACGAAGTGTTTGTAAGTATATGGAACACTCAGGAGCTCATATACGCTGCATCTACTTGGCAATAAATTTACGAAAGTTGTTTATACTCATATTTTATGATTCAACAATTCCTCACTCCTGAGGATATACCGAACAAATACATACGTATTTGTCAAATGACAGATACAGTAATTTTCATAATAGCACCACTTACACTATTCCAATACAGGAAACTACCTAACACCTGTTAAGTGTTAGACTTGATAAATAGGTTATGGGACTTTTACAAAACAGACCCGTATGAAGAAGCCGTGAGAGTGGCGGGGCGGGTCTACATCGACACCCGTTCACACGGATGATTATCATAAACATAATAAAATAGAACACTAAGAGAAAAATCTGGGTGCGAAAGCATGTAGCTTGCAAGTCTCCATTGATACACATTTCAAAACCAGTTGAAATAAAACGTGAGGATAGTCACTATCCATGGGAGGAGGCCGGGAAAGGGATTGCTGGTAACCGGAAGTGAGGGGTCAGGGCAGGTCATTTTGACCCCTTACCTTGAGCAGAAGGCAACCGAGCAACACAGGAAGAACGGCCTCGCCCTCCTTCTCGCCTAAAACCTGTCTAAGGGTTACAGAAATCTGCACTATAACGTTTCACTTCTCCTCTATCAGGGTAAGGAAAAGAACTCTTACCTGCCTAACAAACCTTACTAGTCAGCCCTTAGCCCGGTCGCTAGTCACTTCCCCACAAGTAACCAGCCCTAGGGGCCTACTCTCCTACTACTGGTTCTGGCACCGTCCCTGGTAGGCGAGGCGGAGCTGGAGCGAGGCCGGCCCTGCTGACCGGGGAGGTGCGGTGGCTCCAAGAGCGGGGAACTCACCCAGGAGGCTGGTCCAGGGGCCGCAGGGCCGCGCACGCCTCCCCGCGGGGTCCCCGGGGCTCACGTGACGCCGGAAGTGGCCGCCGCTGCGCATGCGCCCGGGGGGGGGGTCTCAGCGGCACGTGCGCACACGGGCTGCGCCCTGAAGATGCCTGCCGCGTGGGGTCTGAGGGCGCGGTGTCCAGTGTGAGGCGGCGGAGGGGGTAAGGACGCCCCCCGCCCCCTGTGCAGGGTTCCAGACCCCGGGTCAGCCAGTCGCATGCCCTCCAGGAACTCCGCCAGCTCTCCAGCCCCCGGGCCCCCTGCTCCTCATGCCCCGGGGCTGAGCCGGGGGTCCCTGGCTTGTTGGGCGGCGACCGGGCTGCGGCAGAGGCGGCCGTCCGGGCAGCCGTGGAGGCTCACGAGGGACGAAACAGGGTCACGAGAACGATTCCAAAAGTAAGTGACCGTTTTCTTCACCAAGAGCCTCGTGATTCAAACCACGGATCGGTTAGGCCCCCTGGGCTGGGAGTCGGCCCCTCACTCGGGGTGTTCACGCCGGTGCTCACGGAGTTGGTGGAGATGCCACGTTAGCCGAGTGCTGCGGTGTGAACCCACCGTATCCTGCTCGCAGTGGCACCTCCCCGGAGGGCTGAGTTGAGGGCAAGGCACAGAGTGAGGCTCAGGCTCAGGGGTGGCGTTCAGGGGGGCACTGAACACGGGGCTTCGCTCTCGGGTCCTTAGGATTTCTGCGGCAATACCTGTATACCTGTCATCCAAACGGCAGGATTTCCTCATATGTGTTGCCCCTCGGGGTTCGCAGGCGTGCTTTGGGGCTGGGTTGGGTCAGAACCCAATCTAGGGTTGCGGTTCCGGCCAAGGAGCTTGGAGGGTGCTATTTGCCTGCAGCGTGGTGACTTGCCTGAAGGGCTGAGGTGAGGGTGAGGGTTAGGGTGAGGCTCAGGCCCAGGGTTGGTATTCCCGTGATGCTGAACTTGAGGCTTGTCTCAGGGGTTACTTCGGATTTCTCCAGCTCTCTCTGCCTCTCTTCCAAATGACACTATTTCCTCTGTGTCGCCGGCCGAGTCATCTTGTGTTGCTGAGGTGTCCCAAATCCTTCAAGGTTCAGAGCCAGGATTTGAGCCTGGGTCTGGTCAGAACCCAACCCAGGGTTAGGGTTTGGGCATAGGAGCTAGGAGGATGCTATCTGCAAGTACTGTGGAGATCTACCTGGAGGCCTTAGTTGATGGGGAGGCTTAGGGTGAGGCCCAGACTCGGGGTTGGTGTTCAGGGGTTAGGGTTAAGGTCAGGGGTCAGTGTTAGGGTTAGGTTTATGGTTAGGGTCCTCCTCTCAATACACAGGTGCCTTTTTGTGAGGCAGTGATAGTGTCCAGGACGACCCCATTTTGGAGGATAGCTTTCTCTGTAAGAAATTTCTCAGTATATCATGAGGACAGGCTTTGTTGAACAACATTTAGGGCTTGCAAGGGTTAATTTAATAAAAGCTTTGATGTGCTGTAACATTCTTCAGACCAGTAGAACAAGGTTGGCGGCCAAATGATGAAGTGGAAAATGGAAATGTACCCAACTAGATTTGAGGAGAGGGAGATTGGCAGCTTTTGTTACCATGGAGCGGATTCTCTCCTGTAGCCAGGAAAAACTCAGGATGCTGTGGCCAAGGAACCCAGATGGAAGCCATAGTCAAATGTTTGTGACACACAACCACTGGATCCTATTCCTACCCGGTAAATACCTAGGTGGTGTGACCAGTCAGTGTCAAACCAGTTGGCCTCCCTTAATGTGACAGAAAGACTATATAGTTCCAGTGTTATCTGTCGCATATCCCAGGTACAACGAGTTTGTTTTATTTAGAGTGGTTTTTCTGTTGCCAGCATAGCGGTGCATGAGTGCCAACCAGGGTAAGCCACATGAGTCTCATTACCCCAAAACTGGGTTTACCATTTGCTGGTTGTGAAGTCAAAAAACACAACCAAGCCAAAAATAGGAAAAGGAAGGGTGTTACTTGCAACAAGTAAAAGAGAACACCAGGGACATCTCCCAAAGTGCAAAACTGGGGAAGTTTTAAGCTAAGAGTGCATACATATTCAGGAAGGGGCTTGTCTGGTGGGGAATTAAGCTTAGAACCGAGGCAAAAGCAGTCTCTAAGTGACATAGTCCAGGTCTAAATTAATCGAAGTCACACGGGCCAACAATTAGCATCATTAATTCTCTGACTCCAATTGGTTGGATATTCAAGCTCTCAAAGGGGTTTAAATCCTGAAAAAAGAACTCTACGTTATATCCATTTTTTACTTTTGAATCAGTAATGACAGTTTCACCACTGATTTATTGTTCCTGATATGATTAAGCTATCTCCTGACATGCTTGTAGCTGTTTGTTCTTACATTCTTTTGTTCCCTTAAAATCATTACTGAAGTCTGTTATTCTGCAATTTCAACATATCCCTGGAAATTCTGCAAGAAATGTGCCTTGGGGAAAAAGTGCTGGTCAGGCATAGATCACAAGAAGGCCAAGAGCATTCTTATGACAAGAAACTATGTCTTGTCTTTCTTTTTCCAAAGACTCCTAACTCTTTCTGCCTACAAATGCATCCCAAATCTGAATATAGCCACCCACAGCTCTGATGGTGGTATTTTTAGGACCCTGCTGACCAGCAGTTTGATGGATTGCCTGTGTAGTTTGATTGACAGGTAAAAAGTACCCATGCCCAGTGTTTTTGGTAGGATGTGTCACAGGGCAGGTTTTGGGATCAGTGTTGGTAACATCAGATGATTTTATTAAAGATTTTATGTATTTGTTCATGAGAGACACAGAGAGGGGCAGAGACATAGGCAGAGAGAGAAACAGGCTCCCTGCAGGATCAAGTCCCAGGACTCCAGGATCATGGCCTGAGCCAAAGGCAGACACTCAACCACTGAGCTTCCCAGGTGCCCACATCAAATGAATAAAGAGTACTAATCCTAATTTGTTCTTCCTTAATGTGCTGCTTCAGTGCTTATCAACCCCTGTCCCTGAAGTAGTGACAACCACCATGGCAATCTCAATGAGTTAGAGAATGGCAGCTTCCCATGTACCTAATACTTGGATTAATTCCTTTGCTGGGTATGCAGGTGGGCCTGCTGTAGAAAGGTATTTCTGTTAGATGCCCATCTCATGACCAAAAACCACAGGAATGGTAAAAGTCTAAGATCAAGAAGACAAATACTTAGTAGGAACTTGTATGAGAAGTTCTTAACCTTCTGTAAGAATTATATGTGTGGCCTGACCCTTCATGTGGCTTCAGCCTTAGGAATTTGACCTGGATGTACACACCTTGCATGTCAGCCTTGTGGGACAGCACTGTCAGGCATCAGGAGATGGCCTGGGGATGGAATATGCCAGATCAGGATCCCCACCTTCTCCCCTCCTTCAGTGATGCATGTTCTACTTCAGACATACTGCATTTCAACAGGTCCAGTTTACAGCAGGATAGTGAGATCCCAACGGAGACTGAGTAGTTCCCTCTCACACAAGGGTATAAAGTGACTCAGTCATCCCACTGGAATATCCCATTGCAAATTCCAGAAGCTAATGCCTCTCCCAGGCATGGTGGGGTTTGGTATTCTCAGCAGTGTAGCACTTTGATCCTCACTAGGAATAGGGGCATTGGCTGTTTCCCATGATTTTTATGCCTTTACAGTGTTGGGTGTCTCAGTAGGGGTCCCAGTCCTGCATATGGAGCAACGGGCCCTAATGGGTGGTTGTTCAAACGTGTTAAAGCCTGGGATTGTGCCTTCGTCCACCTGGCCAAGATAGTTTCACTTTATAGTAATTTAATATGATGTTTTAATATGCTGCTTTCCTTTTTTCTTTTCAACCAGCCCTGTTGCCTGTAGGTTAAAGGGGAGATGGAACCTTCATTCAATGCTGTGTTCTTTTGCCCGGTCTTGTACATCATGACCCTTAAAATGTGACCTTGATCACTATTCAACTAGGGTGTGCATGCATGGATTCAGTTTCTCTAATCCCTAAAATGGTGGTGATCTGGTTTATGGCAACAGGGAAGAACTTGGCTTAAGTCAGATGCAGTGTCCATACAAATCAAGGCATACTCAAAACCCTTACTTGAAGGGAGGGTACAATACAATCAATTTGCCAATTTCTCACCATTTGAGAACACCAGTGGATGGCCCCAGATTCATTTGGCAGTTGGCTTGAATGTTGTTTAGAACACACAGGAGGGCAAATGATCACTTTTTATTTTTTGTAAATTTAATTTGTAGTCTCCAGTAATATTACCTTAAGACAAGAACACCAGAGGAGCTTTTAGAGTACTTAATCATCTGGTTGTTTTGTGTGTGTGTGTGTGTGTGTGTGTATCTCGGAAGTGGTTACATAGGTATGATCCTTTAGTGAAAATTTGTGGAGCTATATACATATGAAATTATGTGTAGTTTACTTTAATAAAATAATAGTTGAAACACAAAAGAAAGAAGTATCAAGGGCCATCCAGGTAGCAAATAGCATGAGTGAGGACAAAGAGACAGAAAAGTACAGCCTTGTTCAGAACCAGTGAGGACAATTTGACTGAAACCAAATATTTGCAATTTCCATTATTACCAGAGATGAAAAAATGAAAAGGACTATTTAACCAAACATTTAATATACCCGCTAAGAAACTGCCTCCTCTCTTAAGGAGGCTCTTAAACAGTTTGGGGCTGTTCTCTAAATATCAGGTTCAGTATGGAAAGAAGAAAGTGGAAATGTACTCACAATTTGAATTTCTGTATTCTTTATCCACCAATTTCAGGTACTTAAGCTCTTCCTTTGATACTTGGAATGTAAATAGTGGACAAGACTTCTATATTTCATTACCAGAGACCTTTGTATAACAAAGGTAAAAATGTCATATTGGGTTTAAGCTAAAACAGTAACTTTCTAACAGTGAAATTTCAGGCTACACCACACCAAAAAGGGATGATAGGAAGGATAGGATTGAAGGGGGAAACCTTGTGTAGTAAATACATATTTCTATATTTCAGCAAAAATTCTAATCACAGGATCAGACCAAGAATGAGACCATGTCATCTTTGGGGCTAAAGGCAATGCAAGGATGCTACATTGTATTTGAGTTATAAAGGCCAAGGTAGATGTATGCATCCCAAGGATTTAAAGCCTATAGTTGAATCCCTGACTCAATTTGAATTTGTAACTATTTCTGGGTGAATGGTGTATGTATGTATGTATACCTGGCAAACAATATGGCCTGTATAGTGAATAGAATAGTATAGCGAATAGAATTCACTTCTCACATATTTCTCCGGTCTGTGTTGCAATTAATAAGATATCTTCATCATTCCCAAACTTTTTTTTTTCCTTCAAAATTATATAGATACTCTTGAAAAGTAGCTTCAGCAGAGAACCGAGAGCATTAAAGATACAGAGGTCTATTTAAGGATTCTGTTTAGGTATTCTTGTGAGACACTATTCAAGGGAAGTGGCTTACATGAAAACCTATCTCCCCAAAGGAGTTCCCTAAGAAACACTTGTTCCACCTCTTCAAATCTAAATATTTACCTGCAATGATTCTCTTTGCACTAATCTCATTTCTTTCTATGCCTGAGATTTAGGCACATCTTAGGTACTTACACTTAGGTACTTGCCTCATAAATGTGTTTCTGAAAATTGCCTGTGAATTCAGTGTCTTTAAGCGGAGTTTATTTAAGTGCACTAGGGAAGTTCACTATTTAGAAACCCTGAGTTAAACCTTTTTATGATTTGAACAAACATTTGATAAGGAAATAATCACCTTTTCATTATGCTTGGCTTATTAGTAGTCCTTAAAATGGATATTGAACTGAACTGATGCTTTAACTTATACCTAGTTCTTTTTTTTTAAGATTTATTTATTTATTTGTTCATGATAGACACACACACACAGAGAGAGAGAGGGGGCAAAGACACAGGCAGAGGGAGAAGCAGGCTCCTTGCCGGGAGCCCGACACAGGACTCGATCCCGGGACTCCAGGATCACGCCCTGGGCCAAAGGCAGGCACTAAACTGCTGAGCCACCCAGGAATCCCCAACCTATACCTAATTCTAATGCTTCTCCAGATTTCTCCATGCTTCTCTTCAACCAAGTTATCTACATGATGTGCAAGAAGTTCCTTCCAGGAATATTAATTTTTCAGTGTGTTCTATTTACTGTTATGCCTAGATATCCATCCAATCAGTGGATTTATGATAGTGATGGTAGGTCTCAGATCTATCCTAGTCAGTATACTTCTTGAACTCATTTCATCCAGCTGCCCCATTTAATGCTAAGGTCCTCCAGGAATCCAACTAATGTCTTCAGTTAAGTTTTTTAAACTTTGCATTTTATTGTAGTAGATCTCTGTAGTAGAGACTGTCTGTTTTATTTCAATATTTATTCTCTAATTCCTACTTACCAATGGAACATCCCGTTTTTACATGGGCAATAGCTTCCCAGAAGGAAAAAAGAAATACTGCATCTCCTAGCTTCCCTCGCACCTAGGCATGCCATATGACTGAAGTACTGCCAGTGGGATGTAAGCAGAAATGTTGTGTCCAACCTCTAGAACATGTCTTTAAGTCAGAGTGGCATACTTTAGTTCCTTCTCTTATCTTTTTTGCTGGTTGGAATACAGGCAGGATGAATTTTGATGTATTACAAGGAAATAAATTAGAAGGAAGCTGGGTTCCTCTATATTTATTTGAGATGAAAAGGAAATACATTCTCTTTATTTAACCCACTAGCATGGTGAGGGATCTGTCACAAGAATCTAATAGTAATTGCTGTCTTTCTGTTCCCCATTTGCTAGCTGTGCAACTTTGGTAAGTTACTTTCACTGTTACAGACACTTCCCTTAGGTGTTGAATGGAAAATGTATAGCATCTATCTAAGGGGTTGTATGTAATATGTGGGATTATCCATGCAAAGAGATTACTTTATGTCCTAGCATACAGTAAGTACTCAGTAAATTCTAGTTTTATTATTGCATACTTTCTATGGCTTAACTGTACTTAAGCTCAAGATTACTAATTACGCATTTCAAGATTCATGTTGAACAAATATTCAACCTCTGACATCTGTTTATAGCTGTCCACCCTCATAGCCCATAAGTACCTCAAGCCCATCATGTCTGAAAATCAACTGATCATACTGTTTTCAACTTGCTCTTTTCCTGAATTTTCTGAAGAATGTCATTACTATCCACATAGTTATTTAAATAAAAGAATAATAATTATTTAGGCCATTTATTATAAAAAATATAGTCCCTAGATGATATAGGTTGTCTTTATAATCTTTTATATCCATTCACACTCCTCTTTCACTTCCCTTGTCTCTAGCTTAAGTATTCATCTGACTTGCATTTCTGCAGGGATCTCATAATTGCTCTTTCTACCTATATATCACCATCAAGAAACCTTTTTATACATGGGGGTTTAGTCAGGACATCATCCTACCTAAAAACATTTACAAGACATGCTTTTGGATACAAATAAAATCCAAACTTCATATCATAGTCTGAAAAGTTTATGTTCCATTCCTTCCTAACTTTCAGTTTCATTCTCTCTTTCCCAATCAGACCCTTAATTTTAGCTATAAAAATAGCATTTATGAAAAAAAAATTTAAAAAATGGCATTTATGGAGTCATGCACTTCTCTAAGCACTTGACGTGAACTATCTTTTTTAATCTGCTGAACAACCTGATGAGGCAGATATCATTATTATTGCCAGATGTTATTGCCAGATGAAGAAAGTGATACACAGAGACATCAGAGGCTTATTGAAGTTTGCACAACAAGCAAGTGGGTAGACAAGGGATAAAGCCGAAATGGAGCTTGCACTCCACCCTGGGGCTTTGCTCTTTCATCCTAAACCCCAAATGCACTGTCCACTTTATTTTTCCATTTCTTTGTCTGGAATGCACCCCATTTTGGGAACATGGCTCTCAACCTGGGAAATTCCTTTAACTTCTCATTGGTGACTCTCTCTGTAAAGGCTTCCAGACTCAAGGAGGAAGAATTAGGTGCGTCTTTGTGTTCCCATAGCATAGGCATTGTGCTTCCCTCACAGCCCCCATCCTCCATTGTTACTGTTTCTTTGTGTCCAATGAGTGTATTAGTATAGATCAGACTTGTGTTATTCAATTGTGTGTCCCAAAGTATAAAAGAGAGCATCGGACATATTACTCTACAATCATTTGCTGAACAAATTACCAGAAAAAAAAGTAAATTGGTGAGTGAAAGAAACACACACATGTGCATGCAACAAAACAAAACTATATTATGCCCTGAGAAAAGCAATTTACTGACAGGCAATCTAACTTTTAGATTTAGCTTTGGAGTTAAACATCTGTATGGATTTTATGAAAAGATCTCTTGGTGTTATTTTGGTTTTTGAAGCAGATTATTTATGAAGCAAAGCAGGTCACGTGAAGAGGTTAAAAATCAAATCTGACAAGTTATGTCAAGACAGAAATGCCCCACATGCCCTCTCAGCTACTTGGAGCAGATCCTCTTCTTGGTGGAAACAACCACTGAATGATGAAGATGAGAAAACCTGGATCCTATCCTCAGAAATCAGCTTTTAATAAAAAGGACAATCTCCTCCAGTGCCATGAGCATAGGTTCACATCTTCACCAAAGCAGAGAGGCATCAGGGATTTATCGATCACACAGCTGTTAAGTTCTACTTACTCCACCCTAAACCTCTCACTCTCCCCAAGCCTGCCTTGTCTGCTAGGAAAGTACCTGCCAGATACCTACCTTCCCTTCTGAACTGTATTCATTCTGGGCTTAGTCTGTCACAGTAGCCACACCTCTCTGTCTTATGACTGTCACGGCCCATTCCTGCTTTGAATCACCGTGACTAAATATGGCTCTTCTCAGGACTCTCTACCTCCTGGACCACTCAACTGTGTACTTTTCTAAAGAGAATATACTGAAATAGATAGTTTATAAGGTCTCTTACATACCTAAATGATGTGATTTATTTAGCTACCTTAAGATCTGGTATCCAGGGACACTTTGAATTCCATTAATAGATGACTTCCAGAGAGGATTGATTATCTCTCCTCATAGATCACATATTTATATTTCAGTTAAAAAGAGCAATCTTAGAATTACAGTGTGATCTTGCCCAAAATAATATCTAGAAATGGGAATTAAAAAGCTGGGGAAACTATCCTTTGCTTTTGGCCTCAGCTTACTGGTAGCACTAATGTGTTTGTGCTACTAACTGAATTATCACTGACATTTAATCAAAGAAGGAAAAGATCAAACGCATATAAATTGAACTAAACAAGTGAAATTATCAGACATGCTTAGAAGGCAGCTGAGAAATGAGAACACAGATAGCAAGCTGTGAGCAGCCATATCAAAACCATAGGAGAATATAAGAAGGGAGTGGAAGAAGTATAACTTTGTAGATAATAACCAGGGCCTAAATACAATAGCACTTGCCACTGTGTTTCAGAAATTCCTGGTTTGAATTTTCGTGGCATACCTGTAGAAGACTTGAAAGGAATTTGGAAGATAAAGCTGCAAAGAGAGAAACTCACCAGATAATTTACTGGCTCGGGAGTTATTATTTTGGTTGATGCTGTGTTTATTTTTATCTTCTTCATGAAAAAGGAAATGAAGCATGAAAGATGGAAATGGAATTTTTGCCCTTTTGGTTCAGTTTCAAGTGTTCTTCTGTCCATTACACCCCAACTCCTGATAGGCCTTAATTACTAGTAATGTGGGTTCAAAGGAGGAAATGCTTTTTCTAGAAACTATAGTGGAACCTGGAGATTGAAGATCTTCAACTTGAATCTTACATTGATTCAGAAGAACAAGACCAAAAATGCCATAAAGGAGAGTCCTTCTGTGCTAAGTGAGAATATTGGTCTTCACTAAAGACATAGAGCCTCAATCAAGGAGGACATATGACTAGTGGGGGTTCCATAAATGTCATACGCTGATGTATTAATATACTAGAATGTTCTCTGCTTTGCTCTTAGGTATTAAGGACTGTTTGGGGTAGCATTGTATTATGCCCCCTTCAGTTGCATTGTTTTGGTTGTCTATTTCTATGTAACAAGCCACCTCAAAATTTAGCAACTTAGAGTAACAATTTATTGTCTCTATGGTTCTGTGGATTGACTGAGTGCAGCTGGACAGTTCTTGCTCAGGGCCTCATATGTGGTTGCAGTCAGACAACAGCTGGGGCTAGATATTGAAAGGATGGACTGCTCTAGATTACTAAGATTGATCAGTTACATAGCTGAATTTGCTTTTGTCTATAAACTGGGATCCAGGGATATCTTACAGGAGCAACTATACATGGTTACTCAATCCACCTTGGGCTTCTTAGTATGGTCACTAGGTTCTCAGTATTACTACTACATATATTCTGTCAGACAACAGTCATTGGCCCCATTTCACCCAGGTTCAGGGGGGTGAAGAAATGAATTCTGTCTCTTGTTGGAGGAGCAATGAAATCATACTGCAGAACAAAGTAATGGGAAATATTATCATGGCCATCTTTGGAAGATATAGCCTTCCATAATTATTGACATACAATATTTGGGTTGTTGAGCTTCTAGATAGCATGTACCCGACTGCCCAATTCCTCCATATATTTGAGCCTCTTCACATGTCTTTGAAACTCTTTTTACTTAAGTGCTGTAGTCCATAAATATTCTGTGCTGTTATGTTCTTTTGAACATCAGTCTTTCAGCCTCTTCTCCTGTCGAAGCTCTCCTATCTTGTGTTCTAGTTCCTCAAGGTAATCATAAGTAATGTGGGACATTTGATTTTCTTCTGTATTGGTTCCTCTGTCCAGATATCTACTAATAAAATTAGGCTTCCGGGATATTTAGTACAATGTGACTGTTTAAAGGTAAACTGAGAGACATTAAATTTTTGAATAGTGTATTTGAGCAAACATCTATTCCAATTAGGCAGTACCAAACCAAATATGGTTAGGAGTGCTCCACCAGCAAGAGCTAAGGAAAAGGCTTTTATGGAACAGGTTTGTAAGCAGGGCAAGAACTTATTTGATTGGGTATAGCTTAAGCCATTGCTTATTTGGGAAAGCCTAGTTGGCTGTTTGTCATTAGTTGTTTAGATTTCTTAACCTTAAGGCATTTATAGGAATTGAGTCTGGCTTACATTTTGGTTTGCTTATGTAGGCTACCAGGGTATTAGAACCACCTCAGCCTATTGGCCTCCTTGTTTAATTGCTTTCGCAGAATGCATATATTTTACTCTGGCTAAGATTTAGGCTATAGAGGGCTGCAGAGAGTTTGGATATGTAGTGTATAAACTTCAAGAAAATACCCTTTGCTATTTAGTTTTAAGGTTTGGAATGAGACTGTGCATAAGAAGCCAACTTCTTTAATTTCCCCTGATTAGGCTGTTGCCTTGAGAGCCTTACAAAGCCCTTCAGAGGTGAAGCTGCCAGGCATGCATAGCAACTCTCCTCCCCAACATTGGGGGAGGAGGAGGTTCCATACATGTATACAACCAAAATCTTTTATCGTAGACCCCCAAAAATTCTCTCTGTCATCAGATCTACTTGTATTTCCCTCAGGTCTTCCAAAAATATCTCATTATTAATCATGGAGTAGGTGGGACACCTGGGTAGCACAGCAGTTGAACGTCTGCCTTCAGCTCAGGGCATGATCCCAGGACCCAGGATCAAGTCCCACATTGGGTTCCCTGCAAGGAGGCTGCTTCTCCCTCTGCATAGGTCTCTGCCTCTCTCTCTCTGTATCTTTCATGAACAAATAAATGAATCTTTAAAAAAAACATCATGGAGTAGGAAATAACCATTACGCAAAGAAAGACTGTAGTGTAATGGTTAAACATCACCCTTGGAGCTTCTGAAAGACCTGAGTTCAAATTCCAGCCCTGTGACTGAGTCTGTGGAAGTTTAGCATCTCTCCATAGGTTTCTTTAGCTATAAAAATGAGGGTTGTAGTAGTATCCATTTCCAAAAACTAGCATGAGAATTTTACCTACCTGACCTATAATAAGTACTGCAGATATTTGCTATTACTCTTATTTTGATCTGGCCACTTTTGGAGCACTTCCGTGATGTTACAAGAGAATAGTAGAGAGTGTTACCAACATGAGATGACAGGATACACATCCTTTTGGTGTGCTGGCTGGTTAATGTGTTACCCCTTCCAGGGAATATAATGCTGTGAAAACCATCATTGTATCAATATGCTCCTGCTGGGTCCAAGGCTCTTTAAGGAGAGGAGCATATGGTGGAATTTCAGACACCATAGGAGGTCAATGAGGGGAATATTTCTGTTGAAGGGGAAAAAACTCTTTTAAAGTTGCCAATTTTATCTACTCATCAAATCCCCTGTTCTCTTCAAGTGTAAAAATAAAATTATTTGCATGTTTCTTTCCATTCTTCATTATAAGGCTTTATTCTATGGCTTTTAGTTTCTAAAAATGCCACCGAGGCAGACAGTGACAGAGGTACCTCCCAGAATGGGAAGAAGATCTGACTAGAGATAAATGAAAATTCAAAGCCCATGATCCATAATCAGGAAGAATATGTTGGCTCCCAAAGCTAATAGAGCAATGAGCATAGGTAGGAAACGATATATTGTTTTAAGAAGTATTCTGACTTGAAAAAAAAAAAAAAGAAGTATTCTGACTTGGATAATTAATAAGAGACTAAGAAGAAAAGCAATTGCGCATCAGCATAACTGCTATTCAAAAACAAACAAAAATTAAAACCAATGAAAAAAACAACAGCCAAAAAAAAAAAGAAAGTTGTTTTCAGCACCTACTCTATTATAGGAACTACTCAACTTACATAATTGACCTAGGAGATTTTATTAATTCAGTTTTACTTCAGAGGAAATTAAGACTCAGAGAAATCAAATAACATGCCCCAAGTTCTGCAGGTGGTGGCTTTAGGTGCCAAAAGTCAGATTCCAATGTCTCTGGCTCTGTGCTTAGTCTCTGAAACTCTATCCTTTGTTCACACATCAGTGTTAATGACAGAAGTCCTGATTTCTCATCTCGGCAGGAGTGGTGGTCCACTGTTCATTCTACAATGTCATTCTGCCTTATCTTCCACTGCTTCCCAAAAAGCTCTCTATCCCAGCCAGAACAGTCTTCTTGCTGACCTTGTTCATCTGACTTGCCTGGCCCGGTCCTCTATCCCCTTCCTGTGCCAGTGATATTGTCCTCTCTTCCACTCTGCTGATTTAAAGCTTGACATTCCTCAGAACATCTTCAGCATAATCAGCTCCAGGCATCTTCTCCTGAACTCCCAAATTCAGTGCCATTAGCCCTCCCCTAAACTCAGTGTGTCACTGCTTGCCCCATAGGTAGAGCTTGCCCCATGTCATAGCACCTTCTGCTTCTATGAAGTATAGAGTTTGCCTACCTGAATAGGGCAGTATCTTGTGCCTCCTCTTGGATCTTTGTGTAATACATAGTAAGTACTCAATAAATGCTGGTAACTGTTTGTTCTTGGTCAGTTCTGTGACAAAAAATCCCAAACCTTGGGATTAGTCTGTCACTGATAAAGAATTTCATGAGATCAGGTTTTGGGGCATGAAGGTGATTGGAGGAGTTTGTAGGAAAAGGTCCATTTGTAGAGGATGATACATTTTTTCTTCTTTTTTACAGAAATTTCCATAGTAGTACCTAGGTGGAAAAAAGCAAAAACAAACAAACAAAAAACTTTCTAAATGCAAAGTGCAGCATAAATGCAACAACTAGCCATGTTGTTGGTGCTATTTAGTGTTCAGATTAGGCAAAAGTGGAACCAGCATTGGAAACCAAGAGGTAAATTGGTCAGGCCTAATAACTTCAAAATCTTCACATGCTTCAGCCACAGGTATATGAGTGTGACTGTCTTTTATGAATTGAAACTTGGGCTTGAACGTAATCTTTCCGTGATTCAATCTTATTATCTAGAAAATAGATTCTCAACTGTATAATTACAAAGGTTTGTTTCACTTGTTTTGAATTATCTGTGTCCTCCAACAGACTTAATCTCAGATAAAAATCTGAAGTAGGGAAGCTTTTTAACTGAAAGTACCTGCCTACTTTTCTAGAATCTACATCCCTCAACCCACCTCCCATCTTCCCAAGGTAGCAAATACTGTCATGCTGCCCATCGTTCATTGCTAACAGTCTCATACCTATATGTTGAAATTTACAATAACTTTCTTGGGTATTATCTTCTATAGCCCTCATAGATATGCATAACACAGAAACAAATACCATTTCCAGATGTGAAAATTGAATTTTAAGTAGGTTAAGAAACTTAGTCGTAGGATTTTGAAGTATTGGAGTAGGTAGTTGAACCCCAAATTTTTGTTTCTCTCTTAGAGCCATGTCTCTTGTAGGCTCCAACACTATGTAATGGTCCACAGCAGCAAACTAATCTCATTATATAGGGTCTATGCCCTCTGTGCCACAGTTCTGCTAGCAGCAAACTAATCTCATTATATAGGGTCTATGCCCTCTGTGCCACAGTTCTGCTATCCTGCTCTTTCTCTCTACCCAAAAGAGAACTCTACTCTCCAGTTCTTCACTTAAACCTGACACCTAATTCTCCTAAAATCTCAAAAATAGCAACCATAGGGTCTCTGTTCATTGACTAATGAAACAAAATTATCTCAGTAAGTATCCAAAAGGGTGATTTCAGAGTCAATACACTGAAGTCCAAGAAGTGTAATGGTAAAAAGTTGGAGTTTCAGGGCCTGATTAAGAAAGGAAATGAGGCAGACAAGGGACTTGTAAGTTCTTTCCTTTGAATCTCCAACTTGTTTTGTCTTCAACCAACACACAGTTGAAGATGTTAGAGGAGACTCAATAGATATAAAAGGAAAAGTCATGTCTTTAGGATTAAGAGAGATATACAGATATAAATATGTAGATTTTTTTAATTAGGCAGGATTGTAAATTGCAAGTACAACATACAACAACATGTAATCATGTTCTGAACTCTGAGATGTCCAGCAGAAGTGTTCAGTGAAAAGTTGAAAGAAGGGGTAAAGGTGACTATCAGGATGCATTTCCAGAAGTAGATTTGCCCTGAGCTCCAAAAGACATGAACATTCTGGAGGTGGTAGCAATGTTGGCACTGGGGCTGCCAAAGTGTTGGGAGACTAATTGACAGTTTCTGTTGAAGAAGATATATAGGAACTTCACCTTATCTCCCTCCTTCTATACTAGGATGAAAGAGATAATTGGCATGTAGAAAAAGAAAAAGGAAAGGGTGGGTCTGCCTCTGACATCATGACATAGGGATTCTGAAAACAATATGGAAAAAAATCTTAGGAGACAAGAAGGGAGTGCCTGTCACATGTAGTAAACTACAACTTCCCAGTAACACTGCTTTTCAATTTGTGCTTTATCTCCTCCCTTGTGTCCCAGGCCCTTTGCCAGGCCCTGGGATGCTCCAGTCCTGAAATACTTCAGAATAGCACTTTATTGCTCCCCACGGAGACAGCTGAATTCTAGCACATCTGTGCATTTTATAGAAACTGAAGCATAAGCAAATTGGTTTGTTTTGAGTCGGGAGAGAGAGGCAGGGGTGTCTAATCTTCTTTACCTTTACAAGACTCTTTGCATACAGTTCACTTTGTAGCCCAGGTGGCTGGTTTATATGGGTGGACATAACAATCCGAACACTCTTAGAGCTAGGCAGAGGAATAACTAGGGGGACTTGAAGAGCCCAACCCCCTTACCTCCAACCGCTGCCACGCTTCCATTTTCCACTTCATTTGGAATAACACCTTCTCCCCCCCTGCCCATTTTCTAGTTCTAATGACTAGGCTTTATTTTTATGGAAGTTTTAAATATACATAAAATTGATCAGAAAATATAGTTTGATATCTCTCCATCCCCAGTTTTCCCAGTTACTAATTTCTTACTTTAGTGTGGTCTATTTGTTATAATTGATGAACAAAGATTGATGTTACCATTAACTAAAGTTTATTAGTTCATTAGAGTTCATTTCTTGTATTATACAGTCATTGGTATTGAACAATGTGTATATTACATATCCATCATTATAGTGTCATACAGAATAGTTTCACTTCTTAGAAACAAAGTATTTTTTGCTAAAGAACCTCTTAGTGTTGTAATTAGAACATAAACTCTATAGTCAAGCATGAGTTCACATTGTGGCTCCTGGATCTTTGTGGCCCTTCCATGTCCAGCTTCTCTTTCAGACATGAGGAGTAGTGTCAATCTTTTAACTGGTAATCAAGAAGAAAAAAAGAGGTGACATTTGTCAAAATTCTCATTTATCTACTCAGCAATATAATAATGAGGAGTCATAATGGAGAGTGGTTGAATAAGATGTTAAAGCGAAAAAAGAAGAACCTCTATCCTGAGTTAGAGCATAGCAGACCTGGAGAGGAGATGTGTGTGTATGTGTGTGTGTGTGTGTGTGTGTGTGTCTGTCTGTCTGTCTAAATGGTATTTGAGCAATTATAGAAGAATAGGAGGACCCTGGGAACTGGCAGTTAAGGTAAATGTGAAGAGTAAAGGTCTCAGAAACAGAACTAGAACATCAATAGACACAAAGACATATGATGTAAGACTTAAAAGATAGCAAATCTGAGTGTAGGCAATAGTACCAAAAATCTCAGTTATCTTTTTTAGTCATTGTTATGTCTTTGACATTTTTTATCTTATTAAAGAGAAAATTGTTTTACATTGTAAAACTATGCTATTTTATTTAATATTATTATTACTGTTTAATTTCAAGATTCTTATAAAAATAAACTTGGGTTTTTTGTTTTGTTTTGGTAATTTACACAGATAAATCATAAGAAATACCCCATACCAACCCATGGTATGTTGATTAATATTCTTAGCAGAGAAATCACTTTAATATTGACCTGTTCTGTTCACCCTACCATCCCCAGACTCTTCACTGGAGGACATGAATTGATGAGCTACATCTAACCCTGTGGCACTGTATTCTTAGTGTGGGCCTATCAGACAAATATCTGAATAAAAGGTTAAAACACAAGAAAATATTTAGCAGGAAGTTTAGTGGCATTTGAGGGATTGAAAATTGGCTCCCTATATTGCTGTGTTAAAGTCCTGCTTTCAGTAGAGCTAGGCACTTGAGGACTACCTGGGAAACCTGAGATGGAGGCAGCAAGCTTTCACTAGTGTTGAAAATAATGAGCAAGTACATCAGGATTTTACTAGTTCTCAGGAATAATTACCAAGTTCAAAATGTAGTTCTTGGTATTTCAGGCTGGTGATCCTTCTGCTCTCTCCTGAAGGATTTACCATATGCAGCTAGGTAATCTACTTTATTCCTCTGTTGTTTTGTACCAAGAAAGAATCTCTAATTGGTAGACACTACTGGGCATAAATAACTGATAATATCTTAAAGCTTTCAAAATTTTCATTATTGGGTACCTGGGTGGTTCAGTTGGTTAAACATTTGCCTTCAGCTCAGGTCATGCTCCCAGAGTCCTGGGATCAAGTCCTACATTGGGCTTCATGTTCCACAAGGAGCCAGCTTCTCCCTCTGTCTCTGCCTCCCTCTCCCTCTCTCTCTTTCTGTCTCTCATGAATAAATAAATAGAATCTTTAAAAATAAAATTTTCAACATTATTTGTTTGACCCATCAGAAGCTTACCTTAAAGTGAGTGGAAGAGTGAAAAGAAAGGTCTTGGTGTTTTAATTATAGACCTCAGCTGTTGGATTGCAGAGAAAACATTTGAGGAGGTAGGTGGAGGAAACATGGAGAGATTGAGAATAATGGGGTCACTGATACCAGACCACCTACCAGGATGTTCTCCATGGTGCAGACAAGTGACTCCTGCCCTAGATTTACCTGTTCTCCTTCCAATGATGGTTTATTCTCATAGAACTTCAAAATTTAAGAAGTGAAGTTGAACATGTCTGACTCGGGGTTTACAAAAGCATATTCTGGAGGGAATTCTCTTTCCAACATGTAAAGTGGCAGACTGCTTTAGCAGAACGGATTTGGGAGGAAAAAGAGAGAAACAATTTTTCTCATTCTGTTAATGCATTGCCCCAGCATTGTAACTGATGCCAACTCTCCCCTGGGGTGCGAGGCTTTCTCTCATTCCCAGGGACATTCTGTGGTGATGTTACACAGAGAAGCCCCTCCGGTGGAGGAGGACCTGTCTGATGAACATGGATATACCTACCAGAACATTCCCGTATACATAAAAAACGATTATCTAGAACTGGCTCCCATTTTTTCATTTCAGATCTGGGCTGTGAATTTTTTAGTTGCAGTTCTTTGATTTTATGCAAGGACAGCAGCATAAGGGAAGCTGGGAAGCTGCTCCACCAGGCTTCAAGCATATGCCTGAATTTGTTTACCACAAACAAAATCCTCTCAGCTACTGTTACTGTCACCATAGCAACAAGATTGGGGTTACTTCTATCAACAAAGCACCACATAAGGCAAAGGCGGGCATTTAATAAAGAAGAGCAATGATAATTATATAGCAGCCAGTTGCCAGCTCAAACACAGAGTCCTTTTTCCAAATTGTAGTTCCATTTTCTATGTAGAAATGGAAATTATAACTTAATACACTTTGGAAACCCATTCCTGTATTTGTCTGGGAGATGGAAAAATAAACAGCTGGAAATTCTCCACAGATCTTAACTCAGCTCCACAGCATAACCCTATTAGTAGGTTTATTTGCCTCAGTAGCGTAAAACTGCCTCATTAATGAGTAAGAATAGAAACCAGAAACAGCTATGGAAAAATCGATTTCTGATTTTAAATATAAACTATTGAAACAAGGACCCAGAGAATAAGAATGTACGTACTGAGGAAAGAGATTAAGTAGACAAGTCAGTTTAGGTGGATTGAATTCATAACTGATAAATTTTATTTACTATTAGTCAACAGTCCCATGCTCTATCCATTTCATAGTTCCGTACTTTAATTGAAATTGGGTAGAACCATACTGGAGAAATACAATGAAGAATATACACATGTAAATAAATAGATCAATTCATTTACTAAGCTTTAATTGGCTACCGACAATGTATATAATGTGCCAGGCATTTCATTAATCCCTGAAGACATTAAAGTGAATAAAATAGAGGTTCCATTCTCAAAGACCTTGATAATTTCACTGAATATGCAAATACAAATAATTTAGGCAGGATGATATGGGCTAACTAAAGTTCTGGGAATGATAATTGAGAAAATACAGAAAAGGGAATACTAAATTTTACTAGGAGATTTTGATATAACTTGAACTTCTATGCATCTTGGCCTTGAAAGATTAGAACAATACCTACAGATGGAGAATGTGATCTCAAAGGTATGATTGACAAAATATACTCATAAATTTCAAACTTTTACATCTTCATCTTCCCCCTCACCATAAATATCAATGCTAACTACTGACCTTTCCTCTTGGCCTGAGGCATTTATCCAGGTACAGCAAGATGTATTAGCAATTGCTCAGATGCTGCCTTGGTTCATGTATTAGTTTCCTAGGGCTGTTATAAAAAAAATTACCACAAACTGGATGACTTAAAACAACAGAAATTTATTCTTTCATGGTTCTAGAAGCTAGAAGTCCAAATCAAGGTATCCATGAAGACATGTTCCCTCTGAAAATTCTGGGGAAGACTCTTTTCATGTCTCCTCCGGCTTCTGGTGTTGTTGGCAATTCTTGGCATTACTTGATTTGTAGATACATCATCACTAAAGTCTCTACCTCCATCATCATATGACCTTCTTCACCCTGTCTCTCTGTGGCTCTGTATCTCCTAATAAGGACATGAGTCATTGGTTTTAGGACCCACTCTAATCTACTCTGACTTCATCTTAACTTGATTATATCTGCAAAGACCTTGTTTCCAAATAAGGTCACGTTTATAGCTACCAAGGTTTAGGACTTCAGCATATCTTTTTTGGGAATGCAATTCAACCACAGTGTCCCATGAGAAAGCATAGGAAAATTCTATCTATAACAGCCTTGGCCGGTGAGTTGAGGCTGACCTTAATGTCTTCTGGGGACAAGGTGATATTTAAATACTTGAAGTTCTCTTTGACCATTCTTAAGAACAAGTCACTATATTTGGGAGAAGGAGGCAATTCAGTGCCCTGATCCCTTACACAAAGTACCATCTCAGGAGCATATGTGGTGTCTCTAGAAGGAAAGTGGTGTTTACAATTGTTGGAGACCCCAAATGAGAACTTACAAGTTGAAGGGTGGGGATACAGATTGATAATGTCCTCAAATTGGCTTTTCAGACAGCTGGTAGGCCTGTGTTATCCCAGTTCATTTGTAATAGAGTCTAATTCTGGTTTCTGGAGGGCTGCCTAAGGACAGTCAATCCATTCTTTTCTGTTCATCCATGCTACCAGCTGGGTGGCATTTGTCTGCTCCCATGGAATGACTGAGAATGGGGTTAGGAAAAATATCCTGAGGTGTTGATATGTGGTATGCATGGGAGTTTCAGGAGCCAGGATCATTCTCAGCTGTTTTAGACAGACATCTCACTAAGGTTAAAGGAAATGATGATCAAATTGTGTTCAGAGCTCTACTCAACATATAGGGCACAGTGAACTCAAGAGTCACTTTTAACAGTTTAGGGAATGGCAACAGGGTGTTTCCCTTGTAAGGAATGATGCAAAGGCAATACTAAAATACAAAAGATTATTAATGACCTTCTCTCTTCTATTCCTCCCTAACCTATTTTGTCTCTGGGTGTTACTGCTCTCCACTGCCACAAATTATTGTATTCTGTTCCAGGAGCTATAATTTCATGTCCACACCTCCTGCTCCAGATCATCCTATTCTCATATCTAGACTTTTCATTCAGAAGGGCCAGGTGCAAGTAAAAAGGGGTATCTTTTTATGATTATTACTATACTCAGTGTAGTGGTTATTATTTGTATGATCTAAAACCATGCTGATCCGATAAGAGAATCCAGGTGGCTAAATCAAAATTAAGGTGTTTTTGTTTTTAAGTTTTATTTAAATTGTAGTTAACATACAGTACAATATTGCTTTCAGGAAGAGAATTCAGTGATTCATTACTTACATACAACACCCCATGCTCATCACAAGTACCCTCTTTAATACCCATCACAACATCTATAGTCCATCCCCCACCCATCTCCCTCCATCAACACTCAGTTTGTTCCCTATCATTAAGAGTCTCTTATGGCTTGTTTCCTTCTCTCCTTTTTCTCCCCTTCATATGCTAATCTGTTTTGTTCCTTAAATTCCATGTATATATGTAATTATATGGTATTTGTCTTTCTCTGAGTTATTTTGCTTAGCATAATACACTCTTGCTTCATCCACATTGTTGCAAATGGCAATATTTCATACTTTTTGATGGCTGAGTAATAATTCCTTTGTGTGTGTATGTGTGTGTATATATATATATACATATATATCATATATATGTGTGTGTGTATATATATATATATATATATATATATATATATATATATATATATATATATATCTCACATCATTTGTATCCATTCATCAGTCAAGGGACATTTGGGCTCTCTCTATAGTTTGGCTATTGTTGATAATGCTTCTATAAACATTGGGGTGCATGTGTCCCTTCAAATCTGTATTTTTTTTATCCTTTAGATAAGTACCTAGAAGTACACAAGATTAAGTTTTGATACATTAGGGCCCTTCTTTATCAGTTTGCCAGTCAGAGGGGTTGATCAACATTCTAGCTTAGGGTTGCTACTAGGGTTGCCCAGGAATGGTGTAGATAGAATATCACATTTTCAGAATTGGTCTTTTATTCTTAGGTGAAAAGAAAAAAAATTCCTTTCTAAAGATAGCCATACTCAGTGACCAAAAGTCCTTACTAAGGTGTAGGAGAAGCTAAAGGAGGTAGAATCAAAAATACTTTTGTGTCAATATTTTAGAAGGCTGTTCCAATGCTCAATAATACTAAATGCCTCTTGTTGGTAGAGAGTATGGAAATTCCATTAGATAACACAATTATCAGCCCCATTGTCAGACTGCAAATGGTTTGGAAAGCTTAAAATGCTAGTTTCAAAAGTCTCAAAGGCATTAGATATTTCAGCTGATTCAGCTGGAACAACAAAATAGTAACCAGAAAAACATGTCATCAAAGGAACCACTGAAAACCTGAAAAGAGAAGTCAAAAGTTGTCAGGAAAAGATGCGGGAATGTTCCCTCTTCTACAAGACAGCTAGGTCAAATATTTGCAAGAGTCACAAGTCTAGTATGCAGTGGAGTTTCTTCTGGGCTGGCATAAACATAGGACTTTGACTTGTTCCAGTTTATGATGGTGGATGTCTTGCCATATCTGGTACCATGGTCAATCCAGGCAGCAACGATGCCCATCTGGGTGGTAG